>NW_003298858.1:95544-158343 GCF_000151645.1 Tuber melanosporum | reverse complement strand
GGTCAGGGGCGCAATCAACTCTTCAGCAGTTTGCTCCACATTGTTTCTCCTTTCTCATATCTTTAGCAGAATTTGTGAGATCCATTTTGAATCTTATAATATATTTATCAGTTTAGATTCCTACTTCCCTAAAAGGTATTTTATCAATTAATATATAACTATTGGGAACTGCTCTTACCAGTCAATTGTTTTGATATTGTATTCAGCTTTTGCTGGAATATAGAGTTTGTGCTTCGACAATATTCAATTTCATCTAAAAATTATTGTATAATATTATCACATAAAATCAGATCATGAATTCTCACTCAAAGCTCATTGGCAGGGTAACACAGAGGTTTTAATTTTGTTCCAATTTTTCAATTTTATTTTTCTTGGCAAAATACAACTGAATTACATAAGCATAAACAGCAGGATTACAGTTGCGATCACATTCAAAAGTGTCAAACTTTTCGTGAGAAAATTGGTCCTGGCTCTTGTCTTCCGGAACCAGAATAAAAAGTTCGAATTACAACCCCTAACCACCCAGCCCTGGTTAGCCCCCCCTCTAAACACTCAGACCCTTGTCTATTCCCTAACATGCCCTCTCATCTGCTATAACCCCCCTTATCACTATTGCCCCCATGATCTAAAATATCCTGTATCTTTTTGCTGGGTGGAAGGGCTCACGCTAGGAAGAGACAGACCTTCAGCTCTTGCCGACGCCACCTGTCGTGTTTCGGGAGTAATGTAGGCTTGAACAAACATCGTGAAATTGTGAGCGTTCATAATTCTCAAGCTCGCATAGGCTCGGGAGGCAAACCGTGGATATTTCGTTGCCATAAATGCGTTGAGGCTTGATTTCTTCTGGGATCAGACTGCACGTGAAATATTGTCTGCTCAGGTTATGCCTTTCTTAGAGATTCCTCGCTTCCGCCAGTTTTCGATCGCCCCGCGAGGGGGCTACCCAGCCATCTATGGGTAATTTCGATGGAAAATTTTCCCATCAGGTCCTCCCCCTCTTCCCACTAGGGCTTCGCTTCCCCCACTCCTATCTCATCTCTGGATTTTTTCCCAATTCCCATGACTGCGCCGAGGTTGTTCCGAATTCTCTGCCAGTTTCTTCTCAACCTCTTCCTTCGATACTCCCTTTATGGGCTCTAACTTTCTTCTGCAAATTCAAGAGAGCTCGGGATGACTCCAGATGCATTCCAAAATTTGGATCATCGATCGGAAGTAAGCTCCCACCAATAGTGTTTTTCTGGTCCTGAAAGGCCCTGCATATATCCTCAAGAATCTTTTCCATTCCGCTTAGTAGATATGTCAACTAGGAACTTATCATACCGGTCGTAGACTGCTCCCTTTTGACCATAAGGCCAAGGATAAAACCAGCCCCCCTATTCCTTTATCGTCCGGCCCGATAGCACCACTTGTCCACTAACTTTCCGGAAAATTGACACTGGGGCGTGTTAGCACGGCCTCTCTTCCTTCCCTGTATGCCGATTCGGTGGTGTCAGGATAATATTATATTTAATTGAACTCCCCCCCAGATAATAATTCTTGTTACCCGGTAAATGTCTTGCCGACCCCTAGATCTCTAGAGCAAAGCAAGATTCTGAATTGGCTGGCTTGAATCAGCCCCTGCCCCACAATTTAGACAGGGTACTCCCAGATGCCATAATAGCCTAGCTTAAGGTACAGGGCGATAGCCAGACTTGGAGTCGAGACCAATCATCGGTAACAGTATGGTTATTCCACGTTCAAAGAGTTACCAGTACGAAAGTCTTTGGACCCAGTCCGATTACCAATGGCGGATCACAGAAATGGACGATGCTACCGGATCATCGAAGACCCACTCATCTCAAAATGGATCTCTTCTTCAGAAAACCGTGCAGCAAATCTTCGAGTGGTACCCTATCTCCGTTTATTCGAATGATGGTTACAAGGTAGCTATATCTTCCTTCATGACCATAACGATAGAGTTCTCGATCCTCCATGTCGAAATCCTGCCGATTCCCACTAATTGTCTGGTTAGCTTCTAAGGTGGCATTTCAGGCAACCAGTCCTCGCAAATGTCGGAGGAGCAAGGGGTGCGATCTTCAAGCATGACTTCATATCAGGGACTGATGCGGTGGGTGAGATCCATGCTAGCCCGTATGCACAAGAGAGATTTGAGTTGGAGATGACTGCTAGGTTGAGAGAGGTTTCCTAAGCACAGCTGCTGCGATCACGGAGATTTAACGTTAGCAGAACAATCATTAGATTTATTTCGGAGGCCTAACACAATTGCTGTGAAAAACAGACTGATAAGTGTCGAGGAAATTGTGAAATTCGATAGATAGAGCGAGATTCAAATTCTGGGTTGTTCACTAAGGCAGATAATCGCTGTTCAGGTTCGCTTATATTTCTAACTACATCTTAATAGGATCTGTTTCCTCCAATATCAAGTCTGTGGGGGTGAAAATTTTCACTCCCAAGAAAGGGGAGAAATATTTTCTCCCATTAAAAAGAAAACATTTTTTCCAGTAAGGAGTAGAGTGTTTCGAATGAATAAATGAATGAAACCACAGCTCGGAGATATCCTGATCTCCTAACTTCGCAATAATGAAACAAGCAAAGAGACTCCCAAGTGTTTGAAAGATAACTGAGGTGATGGGGACCAAGAACCCAACAATTGCAGTGAAGGTTCTAAAAATGAAAACAAATAGGCATGGAAGGGGGAATACCAACCAGATGGCCTATAGAAAAAAAGAATTTCAATTGAGAGGGGTGTTTTCCTGTTTCCATTTTCTTTTATTACGCTAACGTCTGGCCTAACTTTCATCAGGTAGCTGGAGTTGTTACTGTGCTTGTACTTATAATGGAAGTAAAAATCAGGCTCCCTAAGTAACATTCTCATCGCAATGAAGCACTGAGCTGGCCAGAATCGCAGAAAAGATCGACAAGTTAGGATCCTGAGCTATAAGTTCACAGCATATCACTCAGTAATCACAAGAACATAATGTTGAAATATGCACCAGTATGCGAAGCGAAACGGTAGATACTTTGCGCGACTTCAACTCGCGGTGTCATTCTTACTTGCCAACCAAAGAAAGGACCAAAGGACCGAACATATATAGAGAACATAAGTGACCTCATACTTCATGGGAAGTAACCGGTTTCCTGCCTTCAGCCCAAACGCATCACAATCAATACCCAATAGACCATGTCTTACCACCACAAACGATACATCCCAATAGCATAGAGCGATATAGAAAGGAAACGCTTTAGACAAAGCCGTTGTTGAGAACAATGGAAGACATTAAGCAGAAATTCAACACATACAACACTGATGAAACAAAAGCTATAACCCACCACTTGCATTATACTTCGAAGGTAGGAAAGAGTCTAGCGAAATCTTGGCTACCAACGACATAGCAATTCTGTGAGCCACATTTGCCAGACTTTTTCTCTCTACCCTCAGTACTGTACATTTAAAACACTTGACGACGAGATCTCTGTCCTATTACCCAACCAACCATATTGATGGCCAAATGCGACGAACTTTGTTGCCAAGATTGTAGCTTTCGCGTTCATCATCAGAAATTTTCCCGCATTACGTGTTAGAACACTCCATTGTCGGCCAATTTTATTGGGTTGCAGATGGAGAGCCTTGTAGGTGTAACAGGAGATAGAAGCAGGACCGCTCACACTTCTGTTAAACGACCAAGCCTATGAGATTACATACCAGTACCTATTCCACCCCCACTCCCTCCATTCTAAGAGGTACTCGGCAACATGTGCATCAGGGATTCCCAACTTCTTACCTATACGGGTTCTCAATTCCCGCGATTACGCTTAGGACAATCACCAATACCAACGATGTCTCTCAATCGCTCTCCCGCACGCAATGTCCTCTATTATGATGGCGCCAATCCTGGCGAGGCTCTTGGAGGACTTGTCCAGAATGGGTCGATAACTGAAGCAAACTTTCTCGACATCCTCGGGATTTGACTTGTGGTTAACGGGAGTCCTCTTGGTGTTGAGGAGAGAACATTAAACCATATCGTATCTAGAACTGACATGCCTCTTCAAGCAGGGGTATACGATGTTTGTCTTAATGGTGTGTACTGCATTTCTCTCGTTAGCAAGTCCCCCACGTGTAGTACTCAAGCACTGGGGGTAAAGTTTGTAAGGCAAATTGTCTGTCATATCCCACAGCCTATACTAAATTCAGACTCATGTTCGTGTTCTTCATGCTGGAACCTGTACTAGGCAGCCCGATTGCTGACTTTGCCAGCCCCTATCCAAATCAGTGGTGAGCCTTGGATACCCGAATGATTTCACATAGAGTCTCCGGTCGAGGGGAATGATTCCGCCATGAAATTCGCAATCGGGACAGGAAATGTGTTCTCTCAAGGCTCACAAATACTGAAATCCTTATCCAGGCCAATAACTGGATTGCTTTCCAAGCTGTCCATATTTTTCCTCTTGAGCACGAAAGTTTCTGGATTCGGTACAATTATGGGTGATGGATCACAGACATGGAAAATACTCCTGGATCGAAGATCAACTCATGTCAAAATGCTGGATGTATAGAGATACGGCTACCCACTTAGGTCATGTCTTTGGGGTTAGACTAGGGTTTGTCTATGTCGCATTAGGGTTCAAGTCAACTATTGGTTGTGTGGGCATGTACGTTTCTTACATATCGCTTTCTCTTATGTACGACTAAACATAATAACGAACATCTCTTTTCTCCCCACACACAACAAAAATTGGTTTCTTCTTGACGCAGCCACGCAATTTGATCAGTATCTCATTTCCGTGAACCCTGATGACAATTACAGAATTGTTGTTTGATCCCGATATCGGTGGGCTAGATGGTAGAATTCTCGATCCCGTGTGTCTCAACCCGGATGGTCCGCACCGTGTGTCCAACGAACTTCTTCGATGGCATTTCCGTCAATCGGTTCTTGCGAATATGAGAGGTGCAGGGGAACCGATCTACGAATACAACTTTCCACCAAGCACCGATATGGGAGGCAAGACCCCCACAGGCACGCACCCGCGGGGGGGGGACACCGGTTACATGTAGGGGCTAGATTGAGCGATGTTTCCTAAGGAGAACCCCTTTGGGTCCTTAGAAATTCTCCAGCTTGGGATTAGGGACACTAGCCGAGCAATTGTTAGTGGTGGGATTGCAGTTCAGACTTGGGAAGTGAAAACGCGGTGGGAGGTGGTAGGCCAACTCAACCTGGCATGGTTAGATGGGTGAATAAAAATACAATTCAATGGCGTTTCTTCTCAAACCTTTGTATCAGCAAAATGTTAGTTGCAACAAGAAAGCATTATGAGAGAGCTTGTGCAGACAGACCTGTCTTATTGGTGTTATGATAACATAAGCATCTCAAATGACAAAGTTTAGTCCCCTTTTTGCTTGATCCAACTTGGCTGAGGTGTAAAGACGGTGAAATTACGGTAGTCCACTCAACAGGGTATATTACCCAGGCTCCCCCCATTCAATCAAACAATTAAGTTTGCCAGATCACATAATAGCCGGTTACCCTCCTATTCGCTTCCCTCATAGTCGGGATAAGCAAGTGTGACGGATAAGCAAGTGTGACGCTCCGGTTTTTTTTTTTTTTTTTGTAGACCCACCCAGGGAACTTAACAACCCCAACCACCCAAACAGCATAGCGTGACTAGTAAAGGTACTAGCAAATTATGAGCCTGACACCGGTCTACTAGATGTGACTCAGCCACCCAGCTGGACTCAATTTCGATTTCCTCTTCCTCTTTAGGCCAGTTACTCTCCCAGTGACTAGCCTGAGTCCCGTCTAGCTTTAGAAAGCTATTGCACCAGCCATAGTACCATCTACCCCCATTCCGCCTACGGTTACCACTCCAACAAGAATCTCCAAGAGGTTGAATATACACATGTCCAAGTCCGAAGCTATGGAAAAGCTTGAAATGAAGAAGTGCCTAGATGCAGCAATGGAATGGCTAGCTGAGGAGCCTGGTGAGAAGGCCAGTACTGCAGCAAAAATCTTTAATGTCAAACAATCATCGATTCGCATGCGCCAATACCAACAACGCCATCAAGAGAGAAATAGTCAGGGTGCTTTTAACCAGCATGGAGGGAATAATCTTATTCTTACAAAGCCTCAGGAGGAGGCAGTTTTCAGATTCTGCCAGGACTAATTGGAGATGGGACTAGGAGCAACACCTTCGATGATTTACGCCGCAATCTGCCACCTATGTCAGCAAGAACAACACAGTCCTCTGTCTCTGATCTGGTTTCGAAAATGGCTGAAGAAGAATCCTACTCTGCATACCATTAAGACCAAGCCAATCGCCCATGCACGTGTCGCCACTCATAGTGAGGAGGATTTGAAGACTTTTTTCATTGAGTATCAAAATACTCTCACCAAGTATGGCATCAAACAAGCCAAATATATTTACAATATGGACGAGTCTGGAGTTTGTGTTAGATGCCCAACTGGCAAGATTGTTATTGTGCCAACTCATGTAAAGGAGTTGTATACAGCAAGCCCAGAGAATCGAAAGTCTATTACCATTATCGAGACAATCTGCGCAGACGGTGGCCTTCCAATTCTACCCATTGTGATCTGCCCTGGTGAAAAGATCATGGAGAGTTGGGTGAGCAATAATCTTATGGGGGCTGAAGTTATAGCAGTTTCGCAGACAGGTTATACCAATGAGACGATTGCTCTTGCATGGCTTGATCACTTTATCAAGTATGTGGATGCAGGTCCTGATAAGCATTGGCGTATGCTTCTACTCGATGGACATATTACCCACCATAAGGATGACTTTATTCTGAAATGTTATGAGAACCATATTGTTCCCTTAAGCTTTCCCTCCCATCTCACCCATGTCCTTCAGCCTCTTGATGTTGGTGTCTTTCACCCATGGAAACATTACCACAACAAAGCCATTCACAATACCCTACACTCGCTTGATATGGAGTATACAATTTCCTCCTTCTTCAGAGACCTTAGTTCTATTCGTAAACAAACGTTTCAGATGCATACAATTAAAAATGCTTTCACAGACTCTGGTATGTTTCCTGTCTCATTCAAGAGAGCATTGAAGAAAATGTGGCATTACAATGCCAGGGGAAACCCCAAAGCCATATCCAACTCCACTGCATCATCCTACTCTGAGGGTGGCCCAGGTACATCTGCAAGTCCCAGCGAACCTGAAGTCCCAATGGAAGAAGGAGGTGAGCTTGAGCTTCCAGTTCTTCCCAGCACCTATTTTGAGTGCCAAAAGGGAATTGGGGAATGGATTGATAAAGCAGAAACCTTCAGTCCCTCATCCAAGGCCCGCTTTCAACAATGGGCTAGGGGAACACAGATCTGCCTTGCTGAGGGACAGTTGCAAGAGGAATCCTATCGTGCTGTTCAATCACAAATCCGTGAGCAGCAAAAGCGCAAAACCAACTCTCAATGAAGTATTCAAAAAGGCGGCATCATTACTGTTGAAGAAGCAAGACAAAAGAAGGCAGAAAGAGATCAGAAAGAAAAAGCTAATGCTATCAAGAAGGCTCGAAAGGATATCCAAGTTGCAGTCAATAAGGCTAAGACAGCCTTTCACCATCGAGGTATTGATGCTCGCAAGGCAGAAAGGGAAAGGAAGAAACTGGTTCAAACTATTCAGGCTCAAGGTGGTATTCTTCAACCTGAGTTGATGATTCCTATTATAGATCCAGAAAAGAATCCTAGTCCTCAGGATTTTGAGAACCTTCAACCGCCACCAGATCTATTGCAAGCTCTGCTTATGCTAGAGCCAAGCACTCTTACTACTACAGGTACAGGTGAAGTGGAGATTATTACTGAAAGTAGTCAAGTTTTGCAAAGAAGCATTGGTATTAGTTGGAGTCAGGAACTGGCAGAAAGTGATTGTGAAGATTTGGGCAGTGAATCAGATTCTGATTCATCATGTACATCTTCTGACTCAATTGCGAGAAATGCGGACTTTGTAACCTTTAATTAAAGCCATGTAACTACTACTGCAGTACTCATATCTGGTAGAGAGCATGTGTTATATAACTCTATCTACAAAAAAAAAAAAAACCGGAGCGTCACACTTGCTTATCCGTCATACTTGCTTATCCCGACTATGAGGGAAGCGAATAGGAGGGTAACCGGCTATTAATCACAGTTCTAGTACTACTTTGTACTTCCCAGAACTTCATCTTACAACTCCTACGACACCCATTTTAAGAGATATCCACCATATGCCTCAACCTCTTGCCTCACACCGATTCTTAAGTTACCCCGGCCATTACACTTACAACCATCGTTATACGAATAATGTCTCTAAATCGCTCTCTCCCACGTAATGTCTCTTTTTATGACGCTACCAAACCTGAGGAGCCTCTAGGCGGGCTTGTGCAGAATGGGTCTATAACTGAGGCAAACTTTCTCGACATCCTCGCAATCTTACTTGTGGTTGGGGCAAGTCCTCCGCTTGTTCGAGAGAGAACATCGAGCCATATCATATCTAGAATGGATGTGCCTCTTCAACCCGGGGTATATGATATTTCTTGCGACGGTATGTACTGTATTTCCTGCATCTACAAAGCGGCCCAGCTGCTAATTTCATCAGCCCCCACCCAAGCTAGCGATGAGCCTTGGGTGCAGCGGTTAATTTCTCATGATATCTCCGGTGGAGACAAGAGATTCCGCAATGAAATCCGTAATCGCGACCGGAAATGCGTTATTTCAGGACTCATAAATCCTGAAATCCTCATCCAGGCCAATAACTAGATCGCGTTCCAAGATGCCCATATCTTCCCTCTCGAGCACGAAAGCCTTTGGATCCAGCGTGATTATGTACGGTGGATCACAGACCCAGACGATACTCGGCCCTCGAAGATTAACTCGTGCCAAAATGGGTTTCTTCTAGACGCATCCGTACATCAAAAATTTGACCAGTACCTTATCTCAGTGAACCCTGACGACAATTACAAAATTGTCGTGTTTGATCCTGATATCCGTGGACTAGATGGTAGAATTCTCGATTCCGTGTGTCGCAACCCGGATGATCCGCGCTATGTGCCCGACCAACTCCTTTGATGGCATTTCCGCCAATCGGTTCTTGCGAATATGAGGGGAGAAGGGGAGCCGATCTTCGAGCATGACTTCCCACCCGGGACTGATATGGTGGGTGGGATCCTTTCCGGTCCGTATGGGCAAGATAGATTTGAGTTGGAGATAGCTGCTAGGTTGAGAGGGGTTTCCTAAAGGAAACCATTCCGATCCTGTTGAGGCTTTGCAGCTGTGGATTTACTTTACTGGCAATGGCCAGGTGATTTTTTAATTTTTTTTATCCCCTTTTCTCTTCTTCTCGACGGCTTGTTAGGGTTGGAACAGAGATTTTGAATGTGAAAAAATCATCGGGTAGGGGAATATCGACGGGGTGGGCTAATAAAAATACTGTTTCTTTGCATGCATATTCAGGCTAGGTCATGTTAGGTGGCCGGGGTTGTTGCTGCATACTGGTACTCGTAGGGGCTTGTTCACAGTGCTATCTTGCAAGCAGAGGTATGACCGTGGGATCTTGGTGGCAAATGAAAATTGTCCCCCCACTAAAAGTCGGGGAAAGCAAGTGCGACGGGGAAGGAAGCGTGACATCTGACTTTTTGCTTCTTTTTTTCCCTACCTAACCCCATTTCAATAAAGTTACATTCAATTAAAACTTTGTAACCTATGCGGAAATACCGATATGTAGTTAATTTAACTAGCGGCACACAAGATTCACCCACTCACACCGGTCCCTACCTTAAGTCGTATGGTATCGTACAGTACCATGAAGCAACACCACATCCAACATCACACTTTCCGAAGCCGAGGCAGACGGTTATGTATTCTTCCGAGTGCAGAACACGATTTTACATCGCTACCTGGCTTCCATACGGCTCCCTATCTAACTTTACTATCCCTGGTGGTGATGATTGGCTATCGTGCTCTGCGCTCCCACCACAACCCTCCCACCATAACTAGCCAATGTGCTTATCACGATCTCCGCTCCGTTGTCGCCCGTGCGTGTAGGTGTCGTCCTTGCAGGGTTCGACCTTGCCGGTAGGTTGATAGCGATTCCCTACCGTACGCTAGGTGGGGTGGGGTTCGTGCAATACGGTGAGCCTTTATGGGTGCCCAGAAAGCTAGTATAAGCTCGTCACTTATCACTGCCTGTCACCTTGTATGATACGTTGTCTTTGGTTTTGGGATTGAAACTGACCGACAGGATGCCGACTGGATACCTGGACAGAAAATTGCCACCACTTCATAGTGGATCACCGTCAAGACTAGAAAACAGTTCTGGTCCTGTGCCGACACGGGGAGCCCGGTTCCTAACGCGAGTATTACCCGGCTAGTGCTGTATCGTAGTTATCCCGGGATAGCTCGGGATTGTGGTAGCTCGGTGTCGGCAGCCGGGAAAACCCAACATCAAGGGGGACCCCCAATACCACCGGAGACACCAGAGCCACGTGGAGATTTTGGAATGGAGACCCGGAGCGGAGATTATGGGGTGGGTATCGGTATGGGCACATATCTGCGGGCTGGCCATGCGGCATGTGATTGGGTGGAGGGTCCTGTAGCGATGGGTATAATGTCATACCTGTATCATATATTGTGGATTCCAGTTTTCGCCATCACCGTAGATCACTCGCTTGGAGGATTCGACAATGATGCGACCTAATAGGCGGGGGAGAGACGCAGGGTAAGAGCGGTGGGACCAGGGATGTGTGTGTCAGGCTGCTAACCTCGTATCATACCGTATTTACTCGCATAATCCACTTTCCCCGCCAGACTCCTAATCTCCACCAATCTTTGCCCCAGCCCAGTAAAAATGGTGGGAAGAATAATATTAGGAAGTAGAATAGTAAAGAATTATGGCATTCAATGGTAAATGCGCCGAGAAGGTGACACGCTGAGAAAGTTACGGAACCAAAATTAAAAAAAACATTGTGGTACTGTACTGCACAGTATAGATACCCTATGCCTTGATCCACAGTTTGTCCATCACCTTGGATTTGCAGCCCAAGGAAACCCATAATAGTCGATCATACCAATAGTTGTTACTGCGCGGTCGCCACGCTCAATCCTCAGTTGAATTGGTGGATGCGGATTTAAGTGCCATTCCCATTTACAGAACTTTGGGTGATATCGCAGTCTGGCTGCCTCGGGGCCCTCTTGGTACAGTCGCCGTCAACTTTCCTCTGCCATTACGCCCCCGGGAGAGGGGATATTTAGGGCTCAATTCCACTATGTTCGGGGCCGTTCCTGATGGTATTGTTGTCCAATTTATGAGCTTTAATCATAAAAATGCTTAGGCGACCAAAACAGCTTCCTGAAAAATCAGCGCGAGTTCTATTGAGCGATCCGAGTTAGCTCTCGAGAGTTTACAGCGAGCGATAGCGGCAGTGGAGAGAGACAGGTTTACTTCCCGAAAGACACTTGAAGAGTGGAGCTCCCGGTCTATTTGGGCTTTAGGAATCATACCACAACAAGAGGGAAGCATTGATACTCTCGCGAGCGAAGGTGTCTATCACTTAACCAATTCAGAAGTTCCCGGACATATCCTACAGTGCCAAGCCATCGGTTATTCCTAGTCGCCTAGAGGCAGTACGACAAGATAGTATCGGAAAGCAATTGCGTCTCCAAAGCTCGAGGTTGGACCTTCATGTTAGCGCTACTACTGTACTGTACATTACAAGTATATCCTCCCGTTTGGCAATTTGAACGGTATTCACGGTGCATCGAGAGAGCATAGGCACTGGGGACAATCAGCAGATAGGTTTGTTGGTATTCCCCAATCTAGAAGCAAGATCCCCAGAACGGTGAGGAATTCCTTTTCCTCCCAAGCTCGGTGAGTACAAGCGAGGAAGGATTGTATGGTGTTTGGGACCCAGTGGTTGAGTTTCACAGCATACGGTATGCCACTTTGAGGGCCCGGGGGAAGCGGCGGACATGCAGCGATCTGATGGTCGGCCTGAAAATGAGGATCCCTTCTGGAGGCGGTTAGCGAAAAATCCACAACTAGAGATCTTGGGGAACCTTAAATAACAAGTTCTTAGCCTCGCCTGCGTGCAACCTTCTTCTGGTTTTCAGGGATTATGATAACAATGAATGATCGGCAGAAACTCTTTGGTAAGGGCCCCGGGGGAGTTGGTAACACCAGGAATCATGGGAGGTTTTCTAACTGATTTCTGGGTGTAGAAGACCCACCTACTAGTTTCCCGGATGGAAAATCTCTCGAACGGAGGTTTATAGAGCGAAAGGTGACCAGAGACGCTAGCAGATTTGCAGATGGAGTGCTATTCAAGAAGGGGAGTAAGGAGAAGGGCCCGGGGCGGGTTCTGTTACTAGAAGACGAAAATGAGGCAGACGAGAAAGAGAACGAAGAAACGGATGGATATTTAGAGGGGGATTGGAATAGAGACGGGGGGGGACTCCGCTACCCCAGTGAGTTAAAGAAGGTGGAGGGGAACAGAGGAGAATGGGCACCAATTCACAAAAGAAGACAATCAGAGGGAGACAGTGTTCCAGAGAGATGGAAACCTTCGGGGAGGTGGAACACACGAGAACAGCCAGATAACTGGAGAAGCCGAGAGAAGCTAGAGAGTCGCTGGAGCCTCAGGCAGCCTTCAAGTCCAACTTCGCCAACTAACCCAGGCGGGCGAAGATACAGTTGGGCGAACCGAGAGGATAGATCTAGGTTTTATCAATCAAAGGCTCTCCAAAATGATTGGAGGGCGCGAGAAGATGAACTAGAAAGTAAATGTTTGGACATCCGTATGACCCCTCAAACCCACATCTCAAATCCTTATCTAGTCCCCAGGCAGCTGACAAGCACATGTTCTTCTCGTTGGAACACTTAGGGAATGGATATTGCGACCTAGAATCGACTCACTATATTCGAAACGCGCTTTATGCCATGGCCCATTCGTACAATCACCCCCGGATACCCACTTTCCTGTCAGAGATCCTCGAACTCGTAAACGGCTCACCAGGCGGACACACACTGAAGTTCGTAGTCCATACAATGTTCGAAATAGCGCCTACCGTCAAAGACCATGTTAGCGGAAAGCTCAGCCTGTCGGTCTACGTAGATTTTTCTCGATCTCTCGCAAAATCCATAAGCCCTAACACTGTCGACAAGAGTATCAAAGATAGTTCTGGACGCGCTCTTTCGGGATCGGATCTGGTCAAAGTCTACATATCCGAGAAATGCAATTCTCTAGTAAAGAAAGAATGGGGTCTCATTAGACGCACCGTGCCGAGGATGCCATTGTTCTTCGGAGAACTTTATCGGCATGATCTGTGCCCAGAGTCTATGGTTATTTTCTGCGTCAAAGAGCTTCTAGGTCATGGGAAAGCCCCGGAGGTCGATGCCGTCAGCACCTTATGCGAGTTGCTCGAGATAAGCGGAAAGAAGTTGTGTAAGCGGAATAAAACGAGGATAGCGGTAGATGAAGCTCTCGACCATCTTAGAGGGTTCGCATCAGAGGAGGATAGGGATAATACTGTGCGCTTGGAGCTCTTAGTGGGTACCCGGATTGCCCCGTCCCCTGCAGCTACGAGACCAACGAGCTCACATTACTTTAGGAGATCCTTGGTCATCGAGAGTTTTGGTAAGGGGTACGTACGAGTACTATTGAAAACATTTAATGTTGACGGGCATGGCCGCAACCCAATTCGCGTTGTGTACAGTACCCAGAAAGGGCGGATGGGATTAATACCAGAGAAATATAGTAAACAAATTTGCTTTGTTTATTTCGTTTACTTATCATTAGAAAGCCAACTTGTGTCATTCAGACACCTATACGTAACACGTCCGCCCTCACATAAATTCCCTTGATCTAGCGGGTAGCTTAACCAACCGGTCGCACTCTGGGTGGTCGTGCACGGCGTGATATGATATTAAGATACTCGAGTACCGCCTGCCGCTGTAACCCACTCTCCGAATTCCGGGTCAACACTCTCACCCGACGCATGGCTTTGAAACCTGACTGTGTCTTGTACGATTTTTAGGCAATTTAGTACGAATCAGTGAAGGGCGCGTCCAAGGAAGCTGAAGCACCGTGTGATGAAAACCAGGTCACTAACCATCACTCGAATAATGAAGCTTATTGGATATCGATATAATGCGATCAAAGCATTCCACATCGTTCGTTCGTTGGTGTATGATAGCCAATAGGCTCTCAGGGTTTTTTACCTTGTCACACTCATGATCATACCGCTGGGATAAAAGAGGAGAAACCCCCACACCACCATATCAGCCTTCACAATTGACCAAATTCGCGACCAACCAACCAACCAACCCTGCCAGTGCTACTTACCAAAATTGAAAGCATTCACCGTCTTCAATCTGAGGTCTTTTTTTTTTTCCGGACAGTACGAGTATAGTTGTTTGTTGGAAATTACGTTATTCCTTTCCTATCCGGTAATGGAGCTGTGTTGGTCATGTGACACAGCCACATGAGCGAGTATATATGCTATGTATTCTAGCATGTTCTAGAGATTTCCTTGGTATGGGGCAGTACTTGTATAATGATAAAGGAGTATATAAAGGGCAGGTTCAGCCCTGTTCTTGGGGAAGGTGTGTAAGCTTGGATTAATCTTTAAGTCTTGAGATTTTATTGTGGTTATCATTGTTACTTTGCTATCACAACAGTTAGTATAATAGATACAAATATTTTCAGGTTATGAGCCTGGGTTTGTGAGATACTTCCACATTCCCACCATAAACCAGAAGACCTCTGAAGCACTCTAAGCAAACACATCACCATCTCACACCCTCAACCAATCCTCTATTACATCATGGCGAAAGAGTTCTTTTATGACACATACAAGTACCTACCTACTCCCCCTTAACACGGCCTTTACCACAGTAAAGGCTGCAACCACATCCGATATCTAAACTTTGATAATTTATTTCCTGTGTATGGTGAATGTTACTACAAAAATATACTAGGTTACATACCAGATTATCTCAAGGATATCAATCAATACAAATGACTTCCTAATACAAGACAAAAGAACTAAACAGTCTACATCACGAGGTCATCCAAAAATGACACAAAATCTGGCCCTAGCATTTCTGTCAAGGACTATGATGGATGGAATCCCATGGCATAGTATATAGATTAAACTACAGTGCTGTAGGTCTATTGTGGGCCATACAACATTGGACCACTAGGGTGCTGCAGGCGATTAGAACGCCATGGGTAACTAGAGTGCTGGAGATCTGAGGGTACAATGTTGAGTGTAACTGGTTTGGGTACATGCACTGGACATCATGCACACTAGTGACTGGGTTTTCACATTGTGTGAGTTTTCCTATTTTCGTCCATTGTGCGTACTTGCTACATGTATATAAAGCTGAGAGCTTTCCAGTAGCTAGCACTGATGGTTGTCGTCATTGTTGTCACTTAGGATTCATATCATACATACACTTTCTACTGTACGTTGGTGCTTTATTCCTGGTATCGGTGATTCTACACGTGCTATATATATTGTCATCATCCTAGGTACAATTGCTCTATTATGTCTTGAGAGTGTTGCCATCAGGTTATGAGCCTGACTTTACATTAAGCTGAATAAGAACAGCAGATGTTCTCCGCCAAGAGGATAATTTTTTCAAAAGCCTTCATGCCACACAGACCAACATTACAGAGTACGAGATGAGTGAACATAATGGTATGCCATCGGTGGATCTAAGTTTTCCAAAGCCAGATGGAACAAATTATCACATCTGGAGTATTCGGATGATGGATCTCCTCTAATGGGAGAGACTATGAGATCTGACAATGAGAGAGGAAGAGATTGTGAAAAAGCCAGAGACTGCTGAGGTGGTAGGCTACCAGAAGGTGATGGAACAATACCAGGCGTAATGGAGAAGGATCCAGAAAGCAATCGCAACTCTCTGGTTGGGAATGATAGATGCGATTGCCATTACGTACTACGGCTCGGTCTTCACGACTCCTACCAGTATATGGAACCATCTTACCAGGACATTCATGACTTTGGTTGGCTACGATGTCAATTATCTGCAGAAGAAGCTGTATAAATGCAGCCTGGAGGAGTCAGTGACGGTCCTGATATACCTCTACCAGATCAGTAAGCTCAGCGACAAGCTCAGGATCTGCAGTCAGATGGTAACAAATAAGCAGTTGATTTTTCACATTTTTAAGGGACTATCAAAGATGTTCAAGTAGAAGACCTGGATTATGATTACAAAGAGCACATTACGATCACACACCAATACGACCTCGTCTATGACAAGATACGTGCAACTGGAATCCACGCCCATAGCATATGAGGCTGAACTGCACAGTGAATGCGAAATTGACCCAGGCCAGGTGCTATATATGAAGTCTGCGACAAAGACTGGGGATAGGTTGAAGAAGCTGTCTGGTCCACGGAAGAGTAGGACTGAGATTGGGAGGCAAAAGTCTGAGAGAGCAAAGTTTACCAGGACATGTCACCATTGCGGAAAGCAGGGATATAAGATTCACGAGTGTCAGACTAGGGTGCAGGAGAGGTTGTAGAGAAGACTCCCATTGAGGACACATCAGTCTGGCAGAACAGGTATCATGAGAGACTAGAACTGGCTGGCGACTGTAAAGGCACAACTTGAGAGAATGATTGATAAAGTGTTCATGAGTGAACAAGAAATCCAGGAGCGTGACTAGGTAATCGACTCGAGATGCACGAATCACATGATGAAGAATGGAGGAGTCTTCATTCCTGGAACCTATAAGAGGTTGATGACAAATGAGTGTCAGATGCGAACTATGATAGGACAACTGGTCTTTGCTGCTAGGATAGGAATGATTCAAGTACGGGTTTGGTCATCAGACAACAGACCCAAGATGATTTTACTAGTAGATGTGCTCCCCAATCTAGGAGCTGGACCGACAAACTTGATTTCAGTCGGTCAGCTGACGAACAAGGGAATGGACATATGGTTCTGGAGGGAGACTGTCGAGATCTACAAGAATAGAATCTTAATTGCTATTGTGAGAAAGGTCGACCGATTTTATACATACCATTGACGGATGAAAATGAGACTGGGACAGGTACAGTACTGATCACAAGAGACCTGACATCCATGGTAATATGCCATAATAGGTTAAGTCACAAGCACAACCAGGCTGTTTTGAAGATGAGCAGTGATGAGCTCATATGCGATTTACCAGTGTTGAGATTGACTACGACAAACTAGTTCAACTCATACCTCAAAAACAAGATAATATGGATCCTAGTGAAGCCTGCCGTGCAATGGACAACTGCACTACTGAAACTTATCCGCTCACTTATGCAAACCTATGAGACAGAAGTCGTTTGGAGGATATTCCTACTTTATGTTACTAATTGACAATTATACAAAGTTTACAGTAGTCTACTTTCTGAAGAAAAAGAGTAAGGCTGCCAGATATTTCAAGGCATACAGGATGCATGTTGAGAGATTAAACCAAGGCAATGGAGATTTTGTGATCCTGGCAGTGAGGAGTGATGGCGGTGGTAAATACACCGGAGATATCTTCCAGAGAGAATTAAGCTATTGTGAGATGGAATTTCACCAGACCGTACCATATATGCCTCAGAAAGATGGTGTATTGGAGAATGGCAATCATGTCCTGATGAGAAGAGCAAACATGGTGATACAGTATACAGGTACGCAGACAACGTACTGGGCTGAAGCAGTCTCAAATGTAGTCTACTTAAAGAACATGTTTATTATGAAGGAGATGCCTGGCAAGAATACCACCCCCTTTAAACTCTGGGTTGAAAGGAAACTGGATGTGCAGCATTTATGAGTCTCAGGATGTACTGCCTATGCACACATTTACCCAGTAAGGGAAAGGGATAAGAAGTGGAGTCCAAGAATGGAACGCCTAATATTTGTACGGTATACACTGACTACAAGATGATACCGGCTCTACGATCCGGGAACGAAGAGACTTATCACATCACTGGACATCATGTTCTATGAGGACAGTCCCTATTACAGAACTGGTCAACCGTGGACCAGTATTAAAAAAAAATCATTCTATAGTCCAAGTTATGATAATGTTAGGGGGAGATAATCTGATAGATATCAGAATTGTCTAGGCCAATCAAGATTTGTTTCTGTAGACTCAGATTGTCTAGGAAGGCTCGAGTTCACTCGTTTCGTTTATGACTACTAAGAGTGAAGTAAATTCAGTGAAGTAAAACAGAATCTGTAACTGGTACGGGTACTCGGTTATTAGTTTTGTTTTATGTTTTGTTTTAAGTATCACTTTGATACTTAGTTTTGTTTTATGTTTTGTTTTAAATATCACTTTGATACTTGGTTTGTTTTAAGTATCGTTGGATACTTAGTTTTGTTTTATGTTTTGTTTTAAGTATCGCCTTGATACTTAATTAGTTTTACCAAAGTGTATCAATTGATACCTTTGATTAGCTTCATTCATGCTAGACATGAACAGATTTGTATATTTAAAGACTGCCTGTTTCTACGATAGAAAGAGGCAGACTTTGGCAGACAGTATTTCAATATACTTGGTTGAATGGTTACTTCTTTGTTCCTCAGTACACACTGGAAGCCTCTATTAGTTCTCAGCTCTCGCCTCCTCTCTGGAAGAGTAGGCCACCTGCCAACTATCATATCTATTACCGATAATATGAATAGTACCTTGCGAACATGTTACAGAATCATAAAATATTGCTATATTTTAAGGTCCCTTCTCTATTGCTTGATGATGTCTAAAGCTTGGAAGGTACTTCAATATTTATATTCCATGCCTGAGTGTCCGCAGACTATATTTATTTATCATACAACTATGTACCTTTCTGATTATAACTCACAACGTCTAGTATCTTTGAACAGTACAAATACCTAGAGATCCTGAAAATCACCATACCCTCTTTGGCAATTCCAATATAACTAACTTGGAACTATACTGTTTCCAATACTAGTTATCCGATCCTAAGAGTCTTTAGACTTGTGGCCTAGTTCTCAAGTCAAACTGAGTTGGCTCCAATTGTCTGCGTTGTTGATGAAATGATCAGTTTCATCTGCAGGTTGCATCTGTGAAGGTAGTCATAATCATAACCTTTTTTCAGGTCGCCTGACTTTAAACCTCCATAACTCCTTACTTAACTGATAGATATCTTCCGGAGGACTTACTACTAATTAACAGAAAGCTATTCCACCAGATTGACAGATATTCCCTCAGTCGGCAACTCGTGGTTACTCTGAGTAACAGGGTTACAATCACTGTTGTAGTATTGGAAATTATCTCTGTAACTACAAGGAATTCTGAAATCTAGTTACAACACTCCGTGAAGTCTAATAGGTTCTATGGTAGTGTCTCTTGGAGGTCTAGACTCTTTTAGATGTTGTAGGATAGTTGTGAATGTATTGGTCTCTTATTGAGATCCTTTACCATACAATACCATCTCTTTGTGCGAAAATGTCCTGTTACCTACGGCCCATTCCAAAGGTAACAAATTCTTGCAGCCTAGTAACTTTCTTAGTAGTTGACGGATTTACTCCATTCTACTTCTCAGACCTAGCCGAAGGTCTTCTCTCATAGACTCTGTGAACTGGATCTGGTCGGACGGTTGGTGGCGACGTATATGGTGTTATTCTGCCACCTTTAAATCTGTGGTATTATAGTCACAGGACGCGACTGAGATTGATATGTATAATAACGTGCGGGCCCTGTAAGGGGACTGGAGGGGGGTGTCAGAAATCAGAGATTCCAGTTCCATATAGAGTTACCCTACTTAAGGTGACTCCTAGGTATCGGATCGCAATATTCCTAACAGATAATTACCGAATATGACATGGACAATCATTCGGGGTCAGATGAGGATGTGCCACAAGTCAAGACCGATAATTCCAGAGGATCCATTGAGGATGACTGAGATCTCAACTCTGAATAAGAAATCGTGGAAGTAAGACCTAGAAGACTCCCTTGTACACCAAGGAGCAGTGCTGATGGAAGAAGTAGATGCTTTATTGGCAAAGTAAAGTCTAATCTTGGAGAATACTGGAGCGAACCAGAGAGATGGGCCAGTAGTCAGAAGAGAAGGTCTAGCAGATCGCTTGAGCAGAGCAATCAGGCTGTAAGCATTAATGCGGCTCTAATGGTCACTGGCAGATCCATAACCATCACAGATATCCTGGATAGACCTGACAGAAAGGAGTAGGTTGAAGTTATCAATAGTGAATTGGCATTACTGGAAGCGCACCAGACGTGGGATGTTATCAACGAGGTACCAGCTGTGAAGGATACAAGAGCCATATCATTGAGGATGGTACTACAAGAGAAGATAGGTGCAGAAGGTATGATCACCAGGTTCAAGGCTCGACTTGTTACATACAGATTCCGCTAAAGAGAAGGGATCGATTACTCAGAGACGTACAGTCCGACGATTTTATTTGCAGCTATCAAGAAGGTCTTATCCCTGGTTGCTATTGTAAATAAGGAGATAGTCCAACTTGATATCATCATGGCATTCCTCAAAAGCAAGGTTGAGGAAGAACTGTACCTATATCTGCCAAATGAGTTTGGCATGTGGGACTTCAGGGGAGTTAAACTACAGACCAACAAAACAAAATGGAAGGATGAGGCTAACATCACAGTTCAGTTGAACCGTAGCCTTTACAGATTAAAGCAGGCGGGCCGGAACTGGTGTAATATATTGAGTACCTACTTTACATCTGAGATGCAGATGAAAGCATTGAAATATGAAACTGGTATATACACCATCCAGTCTGGAGGCATGATTATCACATGGGTCAATAATATACTCCTGAATAGAACAAAGATGGAGGTTACATCTACAAAAGTCATGATACAAATGGGCGTAAAGATCAAGAATTATGGGAATATCAAGTTTTTCCTCAGCATGTTGGTCGAACAAGACAGTGAGAAGAAGGTTATATACCTGAGTCAGAGAGCCTACTTGGAGAAGGTCCTAATGAGGTTCTGCATGGACACATACCGAGGATGCACAATGACTATGAACGTCAAGACCAAGCTATATATAGGAACAGAAAAGAAAGATCCAGCTGAGAAGGCACTATACTGGACTGCCATCTAGAGGATCCTGCAATACTTGAAAGAGGCCTTAGAGCTCAGGATCCACTTGAGGAAATCCGATGAGGGGGACTTTAGGGGAGAAAATGGGAATGTCTCTATCACGGTTTACACAGATGCAGACTTCACTGGAGAAGTGGATGGCATGAGGTCAACAACTGGGTTTATTGTATGAGACCAGTATAGCGCCATCATTCATTAGAAGTCTTAATATCAGAAGACTGTTGCAAAGTCTACTGCGGATGTAGAATTTAATCCTACGGCCCTCACAGTCAAGGAAGGTATTTGGATAGCAAAAGTACAGGCCGAGCTCTATGGAAGAAAGACGTCGGACACACTAATTTCATTATATAATGATAACCAGCCCTGCATTGCCAGCTTGACGAATGGATAATTCAAGGTATCTACAAAGCACATTAGGGTCCAGCACTTCTGGCTATAAGAGCTGGTCCAGGACAGATATGTCAAGATCGAGGATTTAAGAATGGATGAGATGGTGGTGGATGGTCTGATCAAGGGTCTAGAGTGGGAGAAACACAAAAGGTTTACAGAGATGCTACGTATGGTGGACTAGAACCATACCACAAAGCTTATTTTGTACTTTCTTTTGTCATAAATAGTTGTTATTTTTTTTACATAATGCTGAGGTCCTATGTATATAGAAGGATACATGGGATGCAAGGGATCCGGGGAAGTGATAGATGGAATCCTATGGCATAGTATATAGAATGAGCTACGGCACCACAGGTCGGTTGTGCATTGCAGGCAACTAAGGTGTTGGAGATCCGAGGGCATAATGTTGAGTGTGACTGGTTTGGGTGTATGCACTAGATGTCCTGCGTACCAGTGACTGAGTTTTCACATTATGTAGGTTTTCCTGTTTTTGCCAATTGTGTATACTAGCTACATGTATATAAAGCTGAGAGCTTCCTAGTAGCTAACACTAATAGTTGTCATCGTTGTTGTCACTTAGCATTCATGTCACACATTCACTGTCTACCACATATCGGTGCTTGGTTCCTAGTATCAGCGATTCTATGTGCACTATATGTATAGTCATCATCGTACATACGATTGATCTATTGTGTCTTATGAGTGTTGCCATGAGACTACCTCAAACTCCATAGTCAAGAAAATTATCAAACCTTGCTGACGTCTGAGAGATAGCTTTGAATGTCTTGGATTTGTGAGATAAAGTATCGGGCAAATCTGTGAAACCAGAACCTCCTTCTAAATGTAGCACAACAACCTACACCACGTGAGTCAAGGAATAGACAAGGAAAGACAAAAGAGCAAAGTTCTTCCTATACCAAGCTGTTGATACTACCTTCCACGCTGACATATCTGCCAATGCAACCTCCAAGGTATTTGGCAAGCCTTTAAAGAGAGATTCAACAAAGAAACGCCAGCAACCAACATGATCTTACTGGAAGCTATCTGGAAGATCAAACTCACCTCTGGATAATTAATTCCTAACTATAAAACTCAGTTTGAAACTACTTAGAATCGATTAGCCCAACGATGTGACAATGGCATAGACGGTGAAGGCAACATCAATGAATTCTGTACTGCAATGAGAACATGGACCCAATCAAAGTCCATGAAAGGAATGGGATTCATGTTATCTATAAGCGACCTATATCCTAATATATGTGACATGTTATTAGTACAAAAAGCTATTACCTATGTAGGTATTAGAGACTACTTTATCGGGAGGGCTGCCAAGAAGTCAGAAGGAAAAGAAGAAGAAAAGATACTAAGTGTACCTAGAGGTAAGAAAAAGAATTGTAGCTATTATTGTACAAAGAGAGGGAAAACAAGAGACAACTATACAATTGCTAAATATAGAAGTCTATAAAGGGAAAAGAAGAGAAAAGAAAAGAGAAAATAAACTCAAATGGTCGTAACAACCGATGCGAATATTACAGTATTGATGGCTGGAAATATGCTGTCAAATTCAGAGAGAGTGGAGGGTAAAAACTCTACGAATTGGTTATGCGACTCAGGTGCTGCAAGTCACCTTTCACCAAATTCAGGTGATTTACTCAATCTCACCCCTTTCTCTGAAACTATAGTAACTGTTGATAGAAGAATTCATAAGGCAACTACATCCAGAGATGCAAGAATCAATGTGCAACTGTTGGATGGACGTCAACACACAGTTATCCTTAAACTGACACAGTACATTCCCTCTTTTTGATACTCATTAGTATCAGAATTCCAAATGGATGATATTGGAGTAAGGATAGTGATGGAAAAGGGGAAGATATTGTTCGAGAAGGAAGGGAAAATATTCATTGTAGCAGATAAGAAAGAAGGACTATGGTATATAAGAATGAAAAAAGGAAGCATGATGATTTCCTCCTATGAAGAAAGACATCAGGCCCTTGGACATCAGAAAGTGATTAAGGATTCTTACAAGGATACTTCCCCCATCAACACCCTTAATACCTTAATTGTGATACCTGCAATAGGTATAAATCAACTCATAATATACCAAAGACGATCAAAATAAGCACGAAATGACCATTTGAACAAGTGCATTCTGATTCAGGTGGTCATATATTAGTACCTACACTTGACATGAACAAGTACTACATGACATTTTTCAATAATTACACTAGGTACTGTTGGATATACTTACTGAAGTCTAAGGATAGTGTAGCCACAGCAATACAGATCTTTTAGGAACTGATAAATACACAATTCAGTAAAAGAATCAAACGACTACATAGTAACCAAGGCACCAAATATGTCAACCAAAATGTTACCCAATTCTTCAAATCAAAAGGAATCATTCATACCCCCTCTCCCACTTATAACCCTGAATCGAGCAGAGTCACAGAAAGAATAAACAAAATCCTTACAATAATGGTACAGTGCATCAGGTCAGAAGATCAAAGGTCTTTATGGGGGGAAGCCTACTCTACTGCTACTTACCTATATGTAACCAGTATGAGTACTCGATTATTAGTTTGTTTTACGTTTTGTTTTAAGTATTACTTTGATACTTGATTTCTTTTAAGTATCGTTTGATACATAGTTTGTTTTATATTTTGTTTTTAGTATCGGTTTGATACTTGGTTTATTTTAAGTCTTGTTTGCTACTTGATTTGTTTTATGTATCATTTGATACTTGGTTTGTTTTATGTTTTGTTTTAAGTATTTTTTTGATACTTAGTGTTGTTTTACCAAAGTGTATTATTTGATACCTTTGAGTAGTTTCATTCATGCTAGATATAAACTGATTTGAATATTTAAAGACCTCCTAATTCCATGATGGAAAAGGCACACTTCAACATACGTTATTTCAATATACTTGGTTGAACAGTTACTTCTTTGTTTTCTTAGTACACCTTCGAAGTCTTTTTTAGTTCTCAGCTCTCACCTTTTCTTTGGAAGAGCAGGCTACCAGCCAACTCTCATATCTATTACAAATAACATGATTAGCATCTTGTGAATACATTATACTATACAACAGACACTAGCATTCAAAAATAAAAACAATTTCTTTCAAGTGACTATATAGAATGAAACCTATAATTAGTCACTTAAATCCATGGTTTACAAATATTTTAGTACACATTCTGGCTGAGAAACACAGAAAATTTGACCAAACGGTTAAAGAAGATTACCTGGTTGAATACACTTCTAATCCAACAATATACTGAATCTACATACCAAAACAGCTACAGTAACTGAAGTAAGAGACCTAAAGTTTAACAAAATAAAAGGGGTATCATTCGAATATTACCATCTACTAGCAGATAAAACAACAGAATCAGAGGATAAAGACACACACGAAAACATGACTCAAAACTCAGAATCTCCCTCACCAACCACAACTATGCCTGGCAAATTTCAACAATCACCTGAACAACAGAGATTATCCAAAACCCTTCAACAACTGTCAATATCAAGACAATTATCAAGAGTTCGCAAACCTACCAAGAATGTAGAAGCTAATACACAGCGAAGAGTGCAAGAGTGAAATAATAGAAATACCAAGTTTTAGAATTCAGTTTGAGAAGCTGAAGAACTTGAAATTAGCGACCTTAATGATAACAAACTACAAGTTATCTAAGATTAACACAAAAGACTAATGGAAGGATAGGAACATCTCAAAAAGGAATTGCAAGAAGCAGACGAGATTGATGTACTACATACCTGATTCTAATACATACAGACAGGTGATAAGTTCACCAGAAAAAGTAGAATGGAAAAAGCCTATGGAAAAGGAGATGGAAGTTTTGAAGAAATATAGAGTTGGTGAAGAAGTTGAGAAACGTAATAGAAGACGAGTGATATCAGGATGATAAGTCCATAAAGCTAAGGTCAAAAAGGATGGAACTATTGAAAGACGGAAAGTGAGATACTGTGGAAGAGGATTCAACTAGGTACTATGAGAAGACTTCGAAGAAGTATACACTCTGGTAGCTTATTTCGAATTACTCCGAATACTTCTAAACATATCGGTACAACATAGATTTAAGTTCCGTCAACTAGATATAAAAAGTCCTTTCCTTTATGGCAATATTGACTGCGAATCCTAACTGAAACTTTCAGAATAATATTGAATACCAGTGAAAGTATAGAAACTGAAAAAGGCTATATATAGTTTGAAACAATCACCTCTCCTATGGTATCAATGCCTGGCGAATACCCTCAAATCCCTAAATCTCAAAGTTACCGATTTCAACTCCTGTATACTTACTTCGAAAGACTTATTCTGCTGTATATATGTTGATGATATTCTAATAACCACAAAACCTACGCTAGTAACAGAATGTGTTCACAAGCTCCAATCCCGGTTCCATTGTACTGACTTGGGACAAGCATCACTATTACTCGGCATGAAAATTGAAACAACAACTGATCATATTAGGATCTACCAGGAATAATATAGAAGTAAGTAACTGGAACATTTTGACATGACCAAAGCTAAACCATATGCAACCCTGATCAAACCACACACAATACTGAAGAAGGCCACTGATGACAATAAATTTTGTGAACAGCGAACATACCAGTCCATAGTAGGATCATTGAAGTACACCACTATTGTAACACGACTGGACATCGTATATGTAACGTATTTGCAAGGTGCTAATCATGTCAACAGTAATAAATATGTTCTATCCTACCAGGCAAGATATTTACTTGACCAAGTAGATATCCTATTCATCAATAGGATATCTCCTGAATCAAGTAGGGTACTTGCCCAGTAGGGTGTCCTACTTGACAAGTTGAATTTAACCTATGTCACATACCAAGTAAAAGTTTTTTTAAAATTTTCCTGTACCTAACTGGCTGATTTAACTCTATGATGCGATAATAAATTACCTTACACTGCTCATACAACCTTCTCCAAACTTCCCACCCAAATATATTTCACCTTTCTCAACTAACTAAATGGTGTCTGGAAATGATAATAGTGACCCTATACGCCATTTACCCATGCCATATTATTCAAATTTAGTGAATGGCTAAAATCTCTGAACCATGAAAACCAAGTGTGTATTTCTTCCAACATGACCAGTGATAATTTCTTAACTAACCTCTATACCTGCATAACTAGTGGCTAATTAGTATCAAGAAGGTAGCTGAGTATCGGAACTGGCTTATCTTTGAACATGAAAAACCAGGCCCAGGACCTGAGCAACAGAAGCAATACAATCAGCATCATGATACCAAAGCCTTATACTTAGTAAGAGATGGTCAGCTCTTTCACAAGGAGTTAGTCAAGCATGAGATAGTGGAACTGAATCAATTGGTGATTTGTGATAATGAAGTCTTTTACAATATTCAAGATGTTCTTCTGCAACTTGAACATGCTGGTATGAATAAGACCTTTATCAGAATTAAAAAGTAATTCTATGTGATAACCAAGGCGGAAGTTGAGTGGCTATTGAAGTACTATCAGACCTGTTTGCTCAATCGACAAAATCGCTTCAAGGCAACTCTTGAGCCAATTATATCTGACCATACCATGCAAAGAATCCAGATTGTCCTAGTTGATATGAGGCACGAGCCAGATGGACAGTTCAAGTGGATTTTGCATATCAAAGATCACTTCAGCAAATGGTCCTCTCTGTTCCTCTGAACAGCAAGCATGCTGAGGAGGTTTCTAGACTCATAGCAACTTAGATTAGGTGTTATAGAATACCAGAAATTCTACCGTGTGATAATGGAAAAGAGTTTAAGTGTGTATTATTGGTTCTACTCAAATGGCATGGAATAAAAGTTAAACATGGGTGACCAAGAACCTGCCAGACTCAGAGACTAGTCGAGTAGGCTAATATCACAATTAAGACCAAATTGCGTGCTTAGAAAGTAGATACAGTAGCAGCTAGAGGCAATTCCCATTATTGGATACAAGCTCTCCCTGAAATCTCTTTAGCTATGAACCATCAAGATCATTCAAATCTAGATGGCCACTCCCTTATGACATCATATTCAATTGGAAATCCAGTTGGGAACAGGCTATCTCCATTGCCTCTCAAGCTCAACAAACCATTTCAAATATTCCAGAGGAGTCAGCTTCAAGCAGGTAATTGGAAAATTTCAATCAACATATGGTTGAAAGGTTCATCGCCAGTGATATTATTACTCTAAAAATATCCCCTAAAGATTGTACCGCTACAGATTCTGCCAGAATTACCAGCTGTATTCTTGTCAAGAGCTATCCCAATCATTATAAGCTACAAACTAAGTATGGAGTACTTTCCAATCACTTTCCAGTTACTCAGTTACTCCAGGTTTTAGATTCAGCTAGTCCTCTGATAGCTATTCTTTCTACACTAATGCCTACTGTTATTTTGCTTCATACTATGGCAGGTAAAATCTCAACAAGTGAGAGAATTGGTATTTCTTACAACTGTAAGAGAACACAATATAAGGGGCAGTGTCACTATATTAAAAATAAGGTTAAATGCTCAGTTCACTATCACCCAACTGAGCATGACTGTGGTAATCTATAGGAGATGGCTATTCGCAATAAGCTAGCATTGGTTGACTGCCTACTTGTATAAGTAGATTAATAAGTGAGAACCAATGAGGCTAGAGAATAATTTTCTTGAACGGAGAGGGATATACTTGGCTAGTTAGCTTTAAATCACTGTTTAATCACTTCATATTGGGTTCTGTACTGGATAGTATTGTGAAATCTTACTTTGGAATTCTTGATGAGTGGGATAGATTAAAATTTACTTTACAAGACAGATATCCTACTAGGAAAGTAACCTACTTAGCCAATGGGATATCCTCTAGGTCAAGCAAAATTCTTGCCTGACAGAATAGAACAGATGTCACGAATGTGGCTTAGCATGGAAAAGGTTTTCACGTGATATATGGTTATGAGTCACAGGTATGTTATTGTTTTGTGCATATAACTCATTCGGGTTATATGATTTGTTATGTGTGGGATTTGTGATGCTTTCGCACATGGCTCAAATATGAGTCATGGGACATGCGCCTGACAAGTATGCCTTGCGAGTGTGCCTTGCGGGTAAGCCTTGCGCATATGATTTATGTTTCGCACATGACCACATTATGAGGTCATGGGTTTCGCGCATATGATTCAGTCGAGTCATATGACTTGTTTATTGTGTTATGATTGGTTTATGAGTTTTGCACATGACCTCGCTATAAGGTGATGGGTTTTGAGCATGTGATCACTTTGGTCACATGACTAGTTTGTTATGATTTGGTTTTGCACATGTGACCACTTTAGGTCACATGATTAAAGGTGGGAAGAACACTATATAAGGAGGCCGATGCGGCCGAGGAAGATAGGTTCTTCACGCTTTGTTCTAAGTACTTTTCCTACTTCTTGCACTCCGTGTCAGAACTGAGCATAACCAATACTTTACCTTATTACGCTCGTAATAAATACTTCATCTACTGTTACTTGTTTGTGTTTTTCGTTTCGGGCGGTCAGTTAGAAGTTATTGTTCTCGCTTAGAAGATACCTCTGTGTGAGATATCCGTGGCCTGGTTCCGGTAATCACTGAGTATAGTTAGGGCGAGGATGGCGTCTTCGACTGCCTCCTCCTCCACGGATTCTCCCCCCCTTCGAGGATGTCATCCCCTGTTCGGTTCGACTCCAACCCCTCCTCCTTGTTTGAGACAGCCCGTGCGGCCCTATCTCTTGTGCCTGCTACTCAGGCCGACCGTGGCCTCATCCCTACCACTACACGGTCTTATGTTGCACCCAAAGGAAACTTTAAGTTTTTACAGTTCCAACACTGCCATGGGTGTCAGAACGCGGTGAACCCACAGTTTTATGATTTGGTTCGGCAAACGGTTGCTGCCGCGACCGTTGCTAGGATGAAAGAAGTGGAGGTTTTAGTGAGAGGTTTCCTGATCGGGAGAGGCTGTTCAGCCACATGTGGCTTGAGCAAAGACACTACCACAGGACTCTTCGTTCGGTTCAACTCAGACCATGGCTCGGAATACTCTCCTGCCCCCGCACCTTCTCCTCTTAAAGATTCTCAGCCTGTAGTCCCTGAATCCTCCGTTCCCCCCGCCAAGGACAACTCGACTGCCACCACGGTTGAGGCCAGCTCTTGGTCCGCTACTCCTCCCCTCGCTAGGGCTGTCTAAAGCAAGATGCCCAGCTTCTTCCGCCAGGCCCACAATACCGGGACCGGCTTCTCGACCCCCTCCTTTTTGACAGGAATGTCTTCAGGCAAAAGGGTTCTTTACGAAACCCCGAAGTTCAAGCTAGATGACCCTGATGACGAGGATTACAACCCTCCTTCCTCTGGAACACGCCGCCGGACACGGTCGGCATCTCCCATTAAGTGATCTACTGCTCCTCTTCTTGGTCCCCAATTTTTGAGGGCTACCAACGTTGATGAGGGACGGAAAAAACAGATTGTCCCCGCTCTTCCTGGCCTACCCCTAGGGATTCACCATGGACGCCTGGCCATCCCTCCGCCTGTGGTGCTCCCATCGACAATCGAGGATACACCCCTCTCTCCGTCGCCGCTGATGACTGAGGATGTCCTACCCACCTCTGAGGTGATGGCTAGGGACACCCCTATAGAGCTAGATGACGGGCGCAACTGGGAAGCGACTGGTTTGGGCGACAGCTTACATGCCCCTTCACCAGCCATGGGTTCATCACCTCCGCCTATTACTGGACGATGGGTGTCACCTCCTGGAGGCCAACTAGAGGGTTCCTCAGAAGCTCCTAGTGGAGGTTCAACTCCACTGGAAGTTCTGCTCCCAGAAACTCAACCAGAGGACGCCGACACTGTGGTAGCCCAGGCGGACTCAATTATGGCAGGTGTCTGTGAGATGCTGGATGCTGGACGCTGGAAGGACCCCCTCTTCTGGACCCCGCTCAGGTAGTATAATCGGATCCATGTTGGAAGATCTGGAGGATATCCGGTCTGGTAATACTCAGCCTCTCCTTTCCTCGGAGTCCGGGTCGATTGAAGACGATACAGTACAGGATGTATGAACTTGGATGAACAGTGGCCCCACCTTTGACAATGAAGGTCCAAGGAACGGGATAAACTACTGGAGCCAAGTTTATGTCTTGGAACGGGCAGTAAAAGCACTGACCGACATTGTTGGTAAGCAAGGGGAGGAAATTGAAGCCCTTCAGGTGAGATTATCCCCACGCCACCGCTCCTCACCAGCTGTACTTCACAATACCTCCGATGTTTCGTCGGAGCTTACCCTACCATCCGCTACCCCTGAGAAAAAGGAGGCCTCTAAGGAGGCTCCTACTGCTAAGGCCTCTTTTACAGAGGTAGTAAAACAAATGGCATACGTGCCCAAGCCCCCTGCTGGCCCACAGGAACGGGTACGTCCTGCCAGGCCTGTATCAGCGACCTCATTACACCAGTCCAGCAGCAGTGGCAGCTCCTTTAGTGAAGGGGGGGTAGTCTTGCGGGTAGACCGAGGAGGTGAAGGCAAGTCGGTTCACTGGGAAGAGGAGGAAGGGGTGGAGGAAGATGAAAAGAAAAAACGGAGGAAGCATGGCAAACGCCTGAGTGGTGGTGCCAGGAGGAGAAGAAAGGCTGCCAGAGAAGCTGGTGAAGAAAAAGAGGCGGCGACCCCGGCCAAGACTCAGGGGAAGGCTGATAAACAGGAATCGGCTGCGAAGGTTACGGTACCTGCTACTACGGCAGCCCAATCCAGACCAGCTGCCCTAGCCAGCGTCAAGGTAGGCGCAACTCAGACACGGCAGGAATACAGACGGGTACCAATGGGACCCCCAGACCCACTGAACTCGGTACCACCGCCGCCGCGCTCATCGCCAACCCCGAATGCTAGAGGGAGGCACATCACCATGCACTTCGCTACTTGAAAGAAGGTTGCCCTGCCAGAGGGTGTCGATATTGAGGCAATCCGAAATCGGATTAATGTGACCTTTTCCAATCAGGGAAAGATTCGAGGAAATGCTCCTTATATTCGCGCAGGGCATGTCTGGCCGGAAAGTGGATGTATTTTCCTGACCTTGGCGGCACACTCAGTGACAGAGCTAGGCAACAGGCTGGACAAGGCCAGGCTCGATCTGCTTAGGGAATTGTCACTTCCAGAATTTGAATTCCAGAGAAATCTGGAAAAGGTAAATATCTTTGTTTCTGGTGTTCCGCTTGCTGGCATAGGACGGGTATCGATTTGGAAGGTGGAAGGATGGATTGGAAGCGCGGCTTTTGATGGCCTTCGCACGAATTTGGAGCAATCCAATACTGGTGTAGTTACTGTTTCCCGGCACGATATTATGGGATCCATACACGCTATGAGGCAGGCCAATGCTGCAAGTTGCGGCATCCGCTTCGTAGTGGAAAATAATGAGGCCATCAAGGAAAGACTGGCGGAGGAAAATATTTGGTTGCGAGGAGGAGCCCACAATGTCAGAATTTTTGAAGAGCATCGCCCCCTCAAGGTATGTGGTAAGTGCCTGGAAACCGGCTACTTTGAAGCGACATGTGGCCGCCCCCCTCAGTGCTGATTCTGCTTCGAAGAGCACTTTTCTCGAGAACACATGTGCAACAAACTGGCTTGTCCCGGAGGGGTGGGCCAGGCCTGTAGACATACCAGGAGACAGTACTGGTTGTGCGACCGAATGGACCACTTCATGTGGTACGAGCGATGCCCAGGTATCAAATCATCATCCCCGACTCCACCTTCCTCGCCTGCTGGACAGGGAAAGGCCACGAAGACCACGCCCGCGAAAGAACAGGTCAAGGAACTGGGGCCGCAGGGTAAGAGGGTAGAAAGGAATAGGAGGAGAAGAAACCGAAGCCGTGGAAGATCCCCGACACCCAGGCTGGTCAAGATTAGCAGTGATGAGGAAGAGGAGACTCCCCGCCGTAAGCCGGAAAAGACCAAGGGTAAGGAACCGGAACGGCCTTCCCCCTCCCCGGCACGTAGGATTTTAAAAACTAAGGGTGGTACCGCCACCAAGCCCCACGATGAGGAAACAAGTTGGGTTGCCCGGGATCCAGATACCAGCTCCGCTTAGGCCTCTGGCCCTTGTAGCCCGAGTGGATCAGTTGAAGCCCCCTTTTAATGCTTATTACGATATTGGCATTAAACGTGGGGAGGAGTAGTCGGAATTGGGTGCTGGCGTTTGATGTGTTTTCCTTTGTTGATTTGTTTTTTATTATTGAACCTCCTGTTGATCGAGAGGGACACCATGTACCAGTGGATGTTGATGGGTGGGATTTGTTTTCCATTGTTAAGGGGTCAGGTGTTGAGGTGTTTGTTCAGTCCCACATTTGTGGGCTATTTGAGGTGGTTAGGCACGGGGAAGGTAGTGCTCAGATTGGGTATTGGGAAAAAGGGGCAAAGAAGGTACTCGCTGGAGTTTATTTTCGACTCGGCTATACCAAGGACCAGTTTCTTCGATGGTTGGATGAGCTTGGGGGACCTGACATCGCATTTGGAGACTTCAATGCCAGACATCAAGACTGAGATCCCAACGCGGACCATAACAATACAGGAGGACGGTAGCTGAAACAGTGGTTCATGGCCCCGGCTCGGGATATGAATATAGTACCACCGACAGTGCCAACCTTTCGAGATATTTCTAGAATCGACCTATGCCTACACAGGGTGCCATATGTCCGACATCGATACATGGACACCACTGGCTGTGAGCACAGTACTCAAGCCCTTAAGCTGAAGGTGGACCTCCCTGACAATGTTATGCGTCGGAGACCGGCTTGGGAAAAAGCAGTCTGGGAAAAAGTCGGGAAATAGCTGGACATTCTCAAGGAGGTAGAAGATGAGAAGCTGTGGGAAGGTGCGAAGAGTGTGGTGGACACACTCCCACGGGCCTCCATTGGCAGAGGTCGGTGCGAGTGGTGGACACCAGAGTTGGAAACGATGAGGCAGGATGTGGCTCGGCTATGACGATACTCCAAGCGCAAGGCGGAGCGGACAGAGGACTACAAGCTGGTCAGGAGTGTTTACCGGGCTTGCCTATTGAGGGCCAGGTTCGAACACATCAGGGCCAAGATAGCTGAGAGCCAGGACCCGGACATTTTTCGGCTAGCACGAAAATTGGAAGCCAAGCGGACACTTCCCTCCATGACCAGGCCAGATGGGTCCTACGCCACGACACATTCCGACATCAGCGACCTGGTCGCACAACAGTTATCCCCTCGCGATCCTGCTCCTTGGAAGGACTCCGTAATTGATATGGACAGTGCCCAGGAAATGGAGATCGCCCTCGCTAGGTCCCCTACGAACACGGGCCCAGGAGAAGATGACATTGGGTATCCCTTCATAAGGTTCTGGAAGCGAAGGGATACGGCAACTTTGAGGTGTTTGGTCGACTATGGGTTACGTCACAATATTCAGGATTGGCATCGGGCAGAGGTAGTGCTCATACCAAAGATTGACAAACCCAGATACGACGTCATCAAGTCATGGAGAATGATACACCTCCTCCCGACACCTGCAAAGGTTGCAGAACGCGTGGTCTTGCTGAGACTGGCCTTGTGTCTTGACCTGGGGGAAACACAATTTGGTTCTCACCGGAAGAGGGGGGTTCATGACGCCATGGTGGTGGTCTTTGAGTTCCTACGGTACAATGAGGGCTATAAACGACTGATCTTGTCCATGGACGTTGAAGGAGGATTCGATAACATTGATGTTGAACTTCTGTCAGACTTCCTGGTCGCCCAGGGGTATCCATTGAACCTGTGTCAGTGGGTGCGAAGATGGACGTCCTGCCGATCAATTCGCTTCCGGCTTAATGGATGCGTCTCTAAGGCCTACTATGTCAGCAAAGGGGTGCCTCAGGGCTCGCCTCTCTCTCCTTTTCTCTTCGGGGCCTACGTGGCGGATATATTCACACCACGAATACGCTACTCCCCTGGGGTCCGACAATTGGTGATCTCATATGTTGATGACGGGGTCATCATGGTGGCTGCAGAGTCTTGCAATGCTGCCCGGTACCATGCGGGGGAAATCTTTGCAGACTGCGATCACATAGCAAGGGCTAGGGGGATGGGGGTTAGTGCCCTCAAGACCCAGTGGATCGGGTTTGAGGACAGGGCGTGGGGGGGGTATGGAGTTGTTGGGAGAGATGGTTTTGCCTTCTGAGGATTTACGGGTTCTTGGGTATAGGTTTAATGTATTTCTTAACTTTTCTTCTCATGTAAAGTATTGGTTGGAAAGAGGGTTGGGTGTTAGGAGAAGAATTTTGGCATTGGGAAGGAGGTTTGGGAGTGTTGGAGGGCTTGGGGCATGGGAGACTTACCGCTTGGTGCAGGCAGCATACCTTCTGACCGTGTATTACAGGCTTGAATTTGTAACCGACCATGGGTCGTATGTGAAACAGATTCAGGTCCACGTCAACGACTGCCTCCGATCAGTCTTCCAGACCCCCATGAGGCTGGCAAACAATATACTGCTGGCTGAGTTCGGAACACCACCTGTTGCCATCCAAGGGAGGTATCTGCAGAGGAGGTGCTACAGCCGATTTATTAACTACCGGTACTGTGATCGACACCTGTGGTTCGGTGAGATACGGCAAGACTGGAAGCAGGAAGGAATGGTAGCACACCGGCAGAATTCGGACAAGGAACTCACCTGCCGCCCCACGATTACGATTGGGAAGGACAAGGCGGTGATGGCTGCACGCTACCGTTCGCTGTACACAGATCTCTGCAAGTCCTCGGATGTGGTTATATACACGGACGGGTCCAAGTCCTCTGAATGGGCTGGTGCGGCATGGGCAATATTTGAGAAAGGAGCCCTGACCTGTGTCGACGGGTGCTCGGTTCCCCCGTCTTGGAGCATTGTTGAATACAAGCTGTTTGCAGTTGTTTGTGCACTCCGATATGCCCGAATGATGGCCAAGAGGCACCCGGTCCATGTGTTTCTGGACTGTGTGCCCGCCCTCACCCTGGTAGACGGGATGTTTCCGGAAGGAGATTCGGCTGAAATGTGGGAAGTTATGGCGCCATTGCTTAATGAGTTCAGCCATGTCAACATTAGCTGGGTTCCTGGACACATGAGCATTGACGGTAATGAGACGGTGGAGAAAAAGGGTAAGGCCTGTGTGGGACGCCCATTGTGGCCGCTGAGTTGGGAAGGGGTAAGCTTTGGGATCGGGCATGCGGCGTTGGCCCAAGAATTGCGAAAAGCAGAGTGGGGTTCATGGCACGACAGGGAGGGACACGGGTATTATGCTCGTGAACCTAGGGCACCTCGACATCTTTGAGGCCTCACCCATATGGACTCCTATGTTTTACTGAGAATTCGCAGCGGGACCGGGTTTGTCGGGCATGACAGCTGTGCAGGGAAGGATGATAGACACCACTGGACTGAGTACCCCCGCTATGCTATAGGGTGGCCCGCTGACGAGGACTTGTATAAGGATTTGACGATATTGCGGTGGAAGTCCTGGTGGGTAAGCCACTGGTGGTTAGGCCTAGGAATTCCCCGGCATGTTGAAATGGTGGATGGGGAGTTGGTAGTGGCAGGTAACCCCTTTGACGGCACACTGATGGTGGAAAGAAGTGGTCAGTTGGCGACGGTAGGGGACCCCACAACCTGCATCTGGTGTGAGAAGAAACACGATGGCAGTGGATGCGTTCTACCGGGGTTGGTAACCATGCCGAAGAAGTGGTTTTTCTTGCCCGACCAGCGACGCTGTGATTGTCCCTGCTGTGGGACTGCGATTTAGGCGACGGCCACCCAGAAACGAGTCACCTTCACCAAACACCCTGAGAAAAAGCCCCGCTGTTTACGAACGTGTCATGATCGGTTTTGGCATTCTCGGCACCAGTAATAGGATGAGCTGGACCTCGCGACTCGGACGTCAGTGGTTTTGTGATGGGCTAAGACAAAAGGGTTGTTGAAAGAGGAGCGCTGTTCATTTTATGAAATGGTTCTGGCCGAGGGATACGTGGACCTGGGACTACACTATAAAAGGATGGAGGGATGTTGGGATAGACTGTATGTTTCCTTTGTTGAGTATGTGAGACAGATTGTGTTGGAGGCGGATAGGGGTGAGGGTATGAGACGGTGGCTGGGTGGCGAGGTGGGAAGACGCATTAATCCGGGACAGTACTAGTTGCTGCGAGCGCCCGTGAGCCCATTTAGGTAGTGATATTGGGATTTATGTTTAGGGAGAGTGATTGCGAGGCGGAATGGTCCGCGGTAGTGTATTTTAGATAGTTTTGTTTTATGGGGCGTGGGGGAGACTGGTCGTATGCCGGTGTCGGCGGTACTAGTATAAATAAAATTAGATTGAATTCTAAGTACTTTTCCTACATATTACTTTAACGAATATAAAATACCTTTACGATCTTTAGCCTTATTGCAATGTTACCATTACACCAAGAAGCACTTATTACGAAGATGAGTTAGAGAAAGCTTACGATAGGTGTTTCCGATAGAAGACAAAGGTCTTGTACTATCGGTAACATAGGTAGAGGCCTAGAGCTATCATAAGACAAAGAAAGAAAGGGAAAGAGAAGATAAGTATCGTTCCCCATCGCCAAAGAACTAACTATCTGAAAAGGGATCGTTACATTACAAAGCGTCACCTAGTGCGACGCCAAACGATACAAGACAGCATCATTCAACCCAGACAGGGAAGGAGATATTGACATCGACGATCAAAATCTTAATCTAGTAGGATTCAGCGATGTCCTAGATCACGTCTCAGCAGAACCCTCGAGAGCAGCAAGCCCAGTAACCCCAGAGAAAGGATCACCAGTCGATAGCTCTCCAGCTGGAACTCCACGACCTGAGAGAATGTCGGGATCCGCAGTACCTGGGCCACCAGCCCCAGCAGCTCTGGCACCAGGAACCAGCATACTTGGAATGACTGAAGATCAGTTTCAGGCATTTCTCGCAGCCACGCGAAATACAGGACAAGGAAATGTCCAACGACTAAAAGCAAAGGAGCCCGACACATACAAAGGGGTTGAAGATAAGCAACGAATATTCTTAGCACAATGCGAAGGATATTTTGCCGTTAAAGGATATGGAGAACAACATGATGAGATCAAGATTCCATATGTGGAATCTCTGCTCAGAGGACTCGCGGGACAATGGATCATGCCTTTCCAAGATGGAAGGAAGCAGAGGGAATGGGTCATATACGAAGAGTTCAAGGCGACACTCTTCGAACAATTTGGAGATCCCAACGCTAAAGAAACAGCAAGACGAAAGCTAGAAAAACTCCAGCAAGGAAAACAAACATTCGCGGCATACTGGAACGAATGTCGACTATTGGAATACGAGGCCGAGTTTGATGATGCGACTCTCTACATCATCCTCCTGAGAAACTGCAGTGAAAGACTCCGAGAGGCATGGGGAATCTCTGACCTGCGCTATACGACAGCCAAACGGTTTGCAAGATGTGCAATCGATAAAGAAAGCAAATTAAACATGGTTCGGAGCAACTCGGAAAATACTATAGCGCACAGAGTGGTCCAATCATCCAGGAACGTGGACGGAACCTTCAAACCTCAAGCACCTCGAGGAGAAAGTCGAGCATTACCACCAGGCGAACCAAGGGAGTTAGACAAGTCACGAACAGGACCTGCTCTGAATCTGTCTAAAGAAGAATACGCCAGAAGGATGAATGGGAAATTATGCCTAAGGTGTGGAAAAGCAGGGCATCGGATACGAGAATGCAGAAGCCGACCGGACAACGGATACCAGGGAAACAGAGTTGCTGGAAATAACCATTTCCAAAATCAGAAAAGGAGGAACATCCGTAAGATGATGGCAGAGGATTCACCGGCGGAAAACAACGAGGGTCCCCAGTAAATGGTGGTCTGGCAGACCCAATATGTGGACCTGGAAAACCCATCAAATTAGCGAACTACTACACGGCACTACACACGCAAAGAGGAGAAGGAGATGGAGATTATGTGATGATCAAAACGAAGATATACAACAAAGAAAGCGAAGAAACAACAATATATGCAATGCTCAACTCGGGGGCCACTGAAGACTTTATCGACAAAGAAATATGCGACAAATACGGCCTCCACACCAAACAAGCGAAGAAAGCAAGACAAGTCTACCTAGGAGATGGAAAGCCAAACACTATGGGTCCTATAACCCATACGGCGACAGTACCTATGGACATTGACAGCCATAGGGAAACGGCAACCTTTCAAGTGGCAGATCTAAAGAACCATGAGATAGTCCGAGGGATGCTATGGTTACGGAAGCATAATCCAACGATCGATTGGAACGAGAACAAAATGACGTTTACAGGTGAACTATGTGCGACACAATGTCTCAACAGTTCACCTGTAGTCTACTCCACACCAATACGAGAAGCGGAAGAAGAAACTTTACATGCAAAGTTTGCCGAGATGCGGCAAGATAAGAGAGTCCGGATACAAAGGCTGGACCAAGAGGCAAAAGTGCCTACCAAGGGTTCCAAAGGGGCAGTAGGACACGACCTATACGCCAACGAAGAAGTCAAGATACTTGCCAACAGACAGGCAACGATAGCAACGGCAATAGCCATTGGACTCCCAGAAGGCACCTACGGACGAATAGCACCCCGCAGTGGTCTAGTGGTCAAACATTGACTCATGACCATGGCAGGGGTGATCGACGTCGACTATACAGGAGAGGTCAAAGTGGTCCTGGCCAACCTATCTCAAGAGTACTATCAAATCCAGAGAGGCAATCGAATCGCACAGTTGATAATCGAAAAAATCAACCAAAAAGATCTGCATGAAGTAGATCAACTGGAAGAAACTACAAGAGGAAATAAGGGATTTAGAAGCACAGACCAAAGCCAGCTCGATACAACAAAAAGAATTGAGATCAAAGAAATCACAGCACAAGCCTTCGGACGGTACTATCGAAGAGGAGATACCACAGGAATTCTCAAATGGACATACGAAGACGAGAAAGCAGTTCTAGCAAAAATCAACATCAGCACAGAACTAGCAATCCAGGACAAGAAATACCAAAGTAAAAAGGGATGGAAAGAATTGGTTCCAAAAGAATATCACCAATTCACAAATCTATTCCAAGAAGAGGAAGCTATGGAGCTACCACCTCGAAGACCAGGAATCGACCACGAAATTTAGCTGGACAAAGACGAAAAAACGGGAAAACAAAAGAAATTCGCTATAAGAAGCTATACCCCCTAGGGGAAGCAGAGCTCGAAGAACTTAGGAAGTATATCGAGTAAAACCTAAAGAGTGGATGGATCCGAGACTCTTTCGCGTCAGGAGGATCCCCAATACTATTCGTCAAAAAGAAAGACAGAAAAATGAGACACTGCGCGGACTATAGGGCCCTCAATTCGGTTACCAAGAAAGATCGATATCCACTACCCTTGATTGGGAAAGCACTGGGCAGACTACGATCAGCAAAATACTTCACCAAACTCGACATCAAAGACGCATACCACAATATACGCATCAAGGCAGGAGACGAATGGAAGACTACATTCGCCTCCAGATACGGAATGTTCGAATACTTGGTTATGCCTTTCGGGCTAACCAACGCACCGGCTTCATTCCAGAGATGGATCAACAGGGTACTTAATAAGTACCTCGACATATGTTGCATCGTATACCTGGACGATGTACTCATATACTCAGAAAACATACAACAACACCAAAAAGATATCAGCAACATCATGGCGGCAATACAAGGATCAGGAATGAAGATCAAACCAACAAAATGCGAATTCCATAAGGAAGAAACAGAATACCTTGGATTTATCATCAATCGAAGTGGGGTCAAGGTTGACCCAGTTAAAACAGCAGCCATTTGGGATTGGGCCAAACCAAACAACAGTAAAGTGAAAACAGTCGCCATTTGGGATTGGGCCAAACCGAAAAACAAAACAGATGTGCAGTGCTTTATTGGCATCTGCAACCTTTGTACAAGGTTCATAGAGGGACTTAGCAGGCTTGCAAAACCACTCTATAACCTTACTGAGAAAGACAAGAAATGGGAATGGGGAGAAAACGAACAAAAAGCATATAATGCAATACGAACGCATCTAACATCAGCACCCATACTGGTTCATTTCGACCCAAACCGAAAGACAATGATCGAAACTGATGCCTCAAAATACGCATGCTCAGGCATACTATCGCAACAATGCGATGATGGAAAATGGAGGCCAGTGTCTTACCGATCCAAGACAATGACCCTTGCAGAGTGCAACTACGATATTGCAAACAAAGAACTATTAGCGATAGTTCAAGCATTACAAGAATGGAGGAGATACGTTTCAAACAACAACCATCCAGTCCGAGTTCTAACCGACCACAAGAACCTGGTCCTGTTCATGACCACGAAAGAATTAAACGACCGCCAGATAAGATGGATGGAGCACCTCAGCAAATACAACTTCAAAATCAAATACCGACCAGGAAAAGAGAGCGGAAAGCCAGATGCTCTCATGAGGATTGCAAGAGATAAACCACAAACGAAAGAAGACGAAAGAATCAAACAAAAAACACGAACCCTATTACCAAAAACCTACTTGGAGGCAATGGAGGTTATCCAATTCACATCAAAGGAGGAAAGAGGAATTGAGAACGCAAACGAGAAAGACAAAACAATCCAGGCAATAAGAGAAGCCTTGGAAAAAGGAAAAAAAGAGATGAAAGGAATTGCACTGGGGTTATACCAATGGAAGGACAGAAATATGTGGTACGATAGAAAACAATGGATCCCGGAAGGAGAGGAGATAAGGACAGACATCATACGACAACACCATGATATCCGAATGGCAGGACACGGAGGAACGGCTAAAACTACGGAATTCATCACGAGGTCATTTTATTGGTCAGGACTGCGCAAAGATGTCAAACGATATGTCAAAAACTGCGACATATGCCGGAGAACGAAAACGGCTAAACACGCACCATATAGACTACTAAAATCAAATGAAGTCCCCGAACAACCATGGGAAACAATTACTATGGATTCCATCACAGACCTACCAACATCGGAAAATTGCGATAGCATCCTGGTGGTGGTGGATCGCCTGACCAAAATAAGTCATTTCATTTCGGTTAGAAAAGACATCAACACAAGGGATTTTATACAATCATTCTTCCGAGAGGTCTTTCGACTTTACGGCCTCCCAAAGAATATCATTACCGATCGAGAAACACTATTCACATCGGGACTATGGAAGAAAGTAAGCGAGAAATGGGAATACAAAACAGAATGAGCACAGCGTTCCACCCACAAACGGATGGACAAACAGAACGGGTAAGTGCGATACTCAAACAATATTTAAAGGCCTACATCAATAATCAGCAAGACAATTGGTACAAGCTGTTATCTATGGCCGAATTCGCATACAACAATGGATAGCAAGAAATAATTGGCACGACACCCTTCTTCGCAAATTACGGACAACATCCACAAAGTCAGACCACATATCATACGATTAATGATGTGATACCGGATAAAACTGATATGGGGAAACTACACGAAACATTACAATACGAAATGAGTCAAGCACAACAACGACAGAAGGAACAATAATATAAGCATCGAAGACCAGATCCGAACATACGACCAGGAGATATGGTATGGCTAATACCACACAACATTTATACGACGCGACGATCAAAGAAATTGGACTACGAGAAAATAGGACCATTCTGGATACTGGAAAAAGTGGGCAGTGGAGCTTATAAACTCGACCTTCCCCCCTAAATGCGAATACACAACACATTCCACATCTCACTCCTCGAATTATACAACGACAATAAGTTTCCTTCCCAAACACTTATTCCTCCCCCTCCGATCGAACTCGATGGAGAACCAGAATACGAACTCGACGAAATAGTCGATTCCCACTTCTTCCACAGTCACCTCCAATACCTAGCCAAGTGGACAGGATACTCTCCTGAATACAATAAAACTCGGTACTTCGCACACAACTTCGAAAACGCACAAGATGCCATCCCAACCTTCCACCAGCGCTACCCAGGCAAGCCCGGCCCAGGTGACGATCACGTTCAACCAAGACAAAAGCGAGCGAAAGACTCCCGCGCCATTGCAGCAATACAAGGGCTGGGGCAATAGCCCCCGCCAAACTACACAGACCAGCCCTGAATACTCATTCATGGGACCAACCGACGAAGAACTCAAGGAAAGGGAAAGACAAGTACAGCATACCGCCATGTCATGGACAGTATACTACGATGACGGTTGCCAAACACACTTTGGCGATAAAGAAGGCTCGGGATGGTTCCCGAGGGAATGTCAAAAGCGTGGCCCACACCCGGACCACGTTCTAAAGCATTGGCAACAATACTTCAGAAATGGGTGCAGGATGCACAGGGCACAGAAAATATCTGCGGGATTCTACCCGCAGAAGGATAAGAGCAGAAAAGAGTTGGAAGGAGAAGATACCAGAAAGGCATGGGCTGCGAGGACGTGGTCCAGAGAGAGGGGGGCCCAAAACTCCTCAGCAGACACGGAACCGGACGTGAAGAGCCTATACAGACAGATCCGGGGACTCCGAGAACAACTGGGCCAAGCCAAGGCCACAATTTCAGCAAATTACAAAACGATCGCGGAGTTAAAACAGCTGAACGAAAATCAGCGGCACACGATCGAAATAGTGAACCTGACTCTGGAATCGGTGAGGGTCAGATGGAGGGAGGCAGACCACAAGTTCCACAAGCTGGGAAGGACCATGCGCTCGGCAGGACGGGAACTATTGAAACTAGGAGAAAGGGCCTGATGGGACTCAGGCTTAGGAGGAGGGGAGCTAATGTCACGAATGTGGCTTAGCATGGAAAAGGTTTTCACGTGACACATGGTTATGAGTCACAGGTATGTTATTGTTTTGCGCATATAACTCATTCGGGTTATATGATTTGTTATGTATAGGATTTGTGATGCTTTCGCACTTGGCTCAAATATGAGTCATGGGACATGTGCCTGACAAGTATGCCTTGCGAGTGTGCCTTGCAGGTAAGCCTTGCGCATATGATTTATGTTTCGCACATGACCTCATTATGAGGTCATGGGTTTCGCGCATATGATTCAGTCGAGTCATATGACTTGTTTATTGTGTTATAATTGGTTTATGAGTTTTACACATGACCTCGCTATAAGGTCATGGGTTTTGAGCATGTGATCACTTTGGTCACATGACTAGTTTGTTATGATTTGGTTTTGCACATGTGACTACTTTAGGTTACATGATTAAAGGCGGGAAGAACACTATATAAGGAGGCCGATGCGGCCGAGGAAGATAGGTTCTTCACGCTTTGTTCTAAGTACTTTTCCTACATATTACTTTAACGAATATAAAATACCTTTACGATCTTTATCCTTATTGCAACGTTATCATTACGCCAAGAAGCACTCGTTATGAAGACGAGTTAGAGAAAGCTTACGATAGGTGTTTCCGATAGAAGACAAAGGTCTTGTACTATCGGTAACATAGGTAGAGGCCTAGAGCTATCGTAAGACAAAGAAAGAAAGGGAAAGAAAAGATAAGTATCATTCCGCGTCACTAAAGAACTAACTATCTGAAAAGGAATCGTTACAACAGATATGATAGTTGGCAGGTATTTTGCTCTTCCAGAGAGAAGGCGAGAGCTGAGAAATAAAGGAGGATTCAAAGATGTACTAAGAAAACAAATGAGTAATCTTTCAACCAAGTATATTGAAATACTGTTTGTCGAAGTGTACCTTTTCCATTGTGGAATCAGGAGGTCTTTAAATACACAAATCTGTTCATGTCTAGTATGAACGAAACTACTCAAAGGTATCAAACAATACACTTTGATAAAACAACTTAAGTATCAAAACGATACTTAAAACAAAATATAAAACAAACTAAGTATCTAAGCGATACTTAAAACAAAATGTAAAACAAACAAAGTATCAAAGCGATACGTAAAACAAAACATAAAACAAATCAATTACTAAGTACCTGTAACCGGTACTGGTACTCTGTTATTGGTTTTTGTTTTATGTTTTGTTCTAAGTATCGTTTGATACTTGGTTTTGTTTTATGTTTTGTTTTTAGTATCGTTTAATACTTGGTTTGTTATAAGTATCGTTTGATACTTGGTTTGTTTTAAGTATCATTTGATACTTGGTTTTGTTTTATGTTTTGTTTTAAGTATCCCTTTGATACTTTGTTTGTTTTAAGTATCATTTGATACTTAGTTTTGTTTTATGTTTTGTTTTAAGTATCACTTTGATACTTAATTAGTTTTACCAAAGTGTATCGATTGATACCTTTGATTAGTTTCGTTCATGCTAGATATGAACAGATTTGTGTATTTAAAGACTGCCTGTTTCTACGATAGAAAAGGCAGACTTCAACAGACAGTATTTCAATATACTTGGTTGAATGGTTACTTCATTGTTCCCCAGTACACCCTCGAAGCCTCCTTTAGTTCTCAGCTCTCACCTCCTCTCCGGAAGAGCAGGCCACCTGCCAACTATCGTATCTATTACCAACAATGTGATTAGCACCCTGCGAACACGTTACATTTTTTTAACCTCAGCAGTGGTTAAAAACATGTCTCCAGATTTAGGCCTGATCAACCTATCGATATCCACCTTAGAATGCTAGTGGAGAGAAGCAGCAGAATCACGGCATATTCGGCTTCATCTCAAATCCAAGATAGAGTCTTTGACAACCAGGAGTGGGAAGCAAATCCCACGGCAAGACAATACAAGAAAGAAACAACCCCGATGCTCTGCTAAAGAGCTGGGCGATCCTGCAAACACGGACGACACACAACCTCCTGGAGAATTCCCTTCTACTCCAGCAAAGAAGCCTTCCTTTGAACCTCCAATCGACCCCGAATCCAGTAGCGAATCAGATATGGCTAGCACAGGAGGAGGTCCCTCTGGAGGAGGAAAATCTCAGGCTAGGCATGAAGAAGAGGAGGTACCCGCAGCTTTTGAACCTCCTAAGTTTAAACTCCACCTCCCAGTGAAGTTTACAGGAGAAGGAAAAGACCTCAAACCCGAAGCCTTTGACCGATGGGCGACGGAACTCACACACTCTCTTCTCCTGCAAGGGAAAGATGTGTAAGATTCTACAACTGGACTATACATTGGATCATTCTGCGAAGGAAAGGCAACCGACGCATACCACCAATGCTATAAGGAATAAGGCGGAAATGTAAGATTAAGAGTATCTACAGTTCTCGATTACCTGAAAGGACGATTCCAATCCTCTATAACCAATGACCTCCTATACAACAAATTCAACCAGCTCCAGCATGTTAATGGAACGCATGTCAAGAAAATCACCGATGTGGCTACAGACCTGATGATGTATAAGGACCAAATGGAGAAAGAAAGTATCTCCAAATACATCTTGAAGCGACAATTCTACGACACTATGCACCCTACCCCCCGGCGAGAAGTAGAACCACTCGAAGAAGATGGTGACGATATTGCAGTAATAATTGCAAGAGCAGAATGAAAGGACGCCATTCTCCATGAGACCAAGGCCTACAAAACACAGACATCCTCTAGTAGGAATAGCTAGCCACGGCACAAAGCCTCCAGCAACTCTGAAGACGATACCCCACAGGTTTTTAAGAAGAAAACAAAATCCTCCAAAGAATCGAGACGGCAGAAAGGAGAATGTTTTGAAGGTGGAAAAATAGGACACATGGCAAAGAATTGCCCTACGAAGAAAGGGAAAGGAAAGGCAATTAAGCAAGAGGTATCGGCCAACAATGTGGAGAACAATAGTGATAATACCCAATCCAGCGATTATGAGGAGATTCATATCGGATATATCGATGTAGAATGCAACAGTGTTCAGCCTCCGGCTACATTTAAGGCACATACTGCTCTGGAAGGTACTATTCTCATCAACGGCAAGAAGGCTCAAGTCCTGTTCGATACTGGCGTGATCGGAAGAGACATGATCAGCAATGCCTTTGTTTCTGTCTATGGACTCCCAACTCGAGACCTTAACCAACCCATGCCAGTTAACATGGCAGTAAAAGGATCACGATCCACAAGCCATAAAACCTGTAGTGCGATTATTTGACTTGGTTCTGCAGTACTACCCCCCCAGGAAATGCTGGTTGGAAATCTAGCCAAATGCGATGCCCTAATAGGTATGCCATTCCTGAACCGCCACAAAGCTATAATCAGGTATGGGGAATCAACCATTGATTTCCCAAATCAGAAAGTCAGAGTCTCTTGCAAGCCAACAAGCGGAGAGTACCGAGCCGCAGTCTGTGAAGCAACTGCCCAACGACTATTGGATGAATACTCTGATGTTTTCCCTGATCAAATACCCGAAGAACTACCGCCTATGAGAGAGGTGAATCACCACATTCGCCTCCAAGACCCCTCTAATCTCAAGAACCAATCTACCTACTCTATTCCTGACGCATACAAAAGCCCACTTTGTGATTGGATCAACCAACAACAAAGAAGAGGAGTCATCTACCGGGCAGAAGATCTAGGAGCCGCTCCTATATTTATTCAACCTAAAGCAGATGGCAAAAGAATCCGCCCCTTGGTTGACCTCAAGCTACGGAATGAAAACATGGTTATGGACAGCTCCGCTATCCCTAACCAAACCCAGATCCTAAATGCAGTTGGACAGGCTAGATTCCGAAGTAAGATTGACCTAAGCGATGCCTACTTCCAATCAAGGTTAGATCCAGAAAGCGAACGCTACAACAGTTTCAAAACATACTTCGGAAGTTTCATTAGCCCAGTTATGTTACAAGGTGATATGAATGCACCCACCACCTTTATGCGAATTATGGAAAACCTCCTGAGCGAATACCTGCACCATTTTGTCTGGGTCTACATTGATGATATTCTCATCTTCTCGAACACCAAATAGAACATGCCTACCATATAGGTTTGGTTTGTAACAAACTAAGGGAAGCTAAATTCTACGCTAGTAGAAACAAATCAATCCTGTTTGCTGATAAACTCGATATCCTAGGACATGTTATAGATGATGAAGGAATACATGCAGCCCCTGGAAAAATATCCTGTTTAACGGAATGGACAACATCCCAGAATCAAAAAGAACTCATGCGATTCCTAGGACTAGTCAACTATATTTCCCAGTTCCTACCACACCACGCCACTGTAACAGCGCTGCTCACAGACCTTACCGGCAATGCAGAATTTGTCTGGACCCACACTCATGACAAAGCCTTTACCAACATCAGGGAGTTGATTAAAAACGCCAACATTATTCGACCTATCAACTATAGTAAACCAGAACTGATATGGCTGATTACTGATGCATCGGATGTTGGAGTAGGAGCATGGGTTGGACAAGGGGCCTCCCATGAAACAGCAAGACCGGTGGCATTACACAGCAGGAAGTTCACTAACTCACAGATGAACTATGAAACAACAGACAAGGAAGCCCTTGCTGTGATTGATGCTCTCGCCACTTTCAACCACATCCTGATGGGTAATACCTTCACTATTGTTACCGACCACCAACCTCTCACTAATCTTAATATAGAAAGAATACCTGGAAGGAGAAGAACAAGATGGATAGGCGAAATCAGTAAATACGATGCAAAAATCATCTATACCCCTGGAAGAATGAACTATTTAGCTGATGCTCTCTCCCACTTATATGAGAACCAAGACCTCGCAGATCCTCCTCTTGTTCATGACCACATAAGACAAAGCGAAGACAGCCCTGACGACACCTCCTATGAACAAGAACCATCGATGGCTACTGCCAGCTCTGCCGCTCCCTCCATTCCTTTCTCTTACACCATGTACAGCCCTGCCAGAATGGAACGAGGAAAGGACATTGATGAAGAATGGAAAGACAATTGCACGCTCCGCAGCACACCTCCTCACGAACTTGAACAAAGCAGACTCCACTGGTTCCACTATTATCACGACACCTGCCCTTTTCACCAGACTGAGATTAAGTTCGGCAACAGATACTAGCGACCGTACTAAATGTCTGCTGATGATTCTAAAAACACCAGCTTCGACACCGCAGAAGGAGCAGAAGAGATGATCAATAAAGATGAATTAACCCAATCTCCTCATACCCTTAACCCTGTTCCAACACGATACCAAGGTCTTCAAGAACTCGAACAAGTAGCAGCCTATGTGGATGCAATATCCTATTTACACCCCCCACAGTCAGCCCTGCCATCCTCTCCTCCCATAACCGATTCACGACCACTATATGGTGGACCCTTACGAGTGTACAACAATGAAACCATTGTCTCAGTCATACCCCCTACTATTCCCAAGCATTGTCGACAACTCTATGAAACCTTTGAGGAAGAGGAAGCCCCTATCGAACCAACAAGAGGATCCCTAATCGAGGATGAACGAGATGTTAGATTAACCACAAAAGAATGAAGCTCCTCTTTTCGAAGCCAAATGATAGCAGGATATCGCCATGACCCGATTTACTTCAAAGCCATGGATAGCTCCAGGCATGGAGACCTCGCCCCCTACAACATATCCAATGGAATGGTCTATACCAGCACCCGTTATGGTGAACATTATCTGTACATCCTGAAAGGCCATATGTTCAATGGAATAACTATTAGGGAATATGTTATTACCGAAATCCACAACAAAGGACACCATAGTGCAGATCGTAACCTCCAATATGCCTCAGAATATGTTTACTGGCCTGAGATGCGAAAGGACTTCCGTGATTTCGTCAAACAATGCAAACTCTGCCAGGCAAATAAGGAGCGAACACAACTACCTGAAGGGAAAGCGCAGACCCTCCAACTACCATGTGAAATATTCAAATCATATGCCATCGATTTTGCAGGACCATTCAACAAGTCCACCGGATATGACACCATCTTGGTAGCTGTGGATCAATTTTCTGGATATACGTGGCTCATACTAATGAAAGTTACCGATTCCTCCAAAGACACCTAGAATAACCTCCAACGATACCTGTTTACCCCCCATGGGTACCCCTTATCTATTGTCAGTGATGCTGATCCCCACTTTACCGCCAGATTCTGGAAGCAAACCTTGACCTCCCTTGGAATAAACCACATTATGGCTGCCCCTGGACACCATGAGACTAATGGCCAAGCAGAATGAAAAATCCGCAAAGTTAAGACCGGAATTAGGAACATGATCAATGAACGACAAATCAACTGGGAACCAGCCCTTGTTGAGCTAGCTGTATATATCAATGCCGAATTTTCAGACACCTTGGGAATGTCTCCATACAAGGCAATCTTCAGCCGCCAATATCCTCTCCTACCGACAACCCTATTCAAGAACTCCTCTGTCCCTGCCTCCGATGACCACTTAAACCGCCATCAAGCGATTCGGAATGACGCCTTCCAAGCTGTTAAAGTTGCCCGATTCCGAAGCACCACTACTGCTCAGAAACGACGACGCAAACATGTCCTGATTCCGTCAGGTGATATGCTCATGGAATATGGAAACATGTTCATTACCAATGTTGGACGCAGCAAGAAATTGCAACCCCGGTGGCAAGGACCTTTCAAAGTCTTGTCTTTTGATGAGCATACAGAAAACTACACAGTCTAGATGGATGGACGCATGTACCACCGCAATACCGCGGTCTTCCACGCCTCAGCTGTCGAGCGATTCCACCCAAATGACGATGCCAAGTTCCCTGGAAGAACCCACTCACGACCTGCACCTATCATCATCGACAAGAAAGATCAATGGGAAGTTGAAGAAATCAGAGATCACCGCCTTTGGCATGGAAATGATCAGTTCCTAGTCAAATGGAAAGGATATCCAACGAGCGAAAACAGTTGGGAACCACTGGAAGGACTAGAGCACGCTATGGATATAGTGAATAGATGGTAGAAAGACAATATGCCAAACGGATCCCTCCCCCCAACGATCAACTACATCACCATGTGCTGGACACCCACGATGCCAGAAACTGAGCGATGGCATGCAGAACTCGAAGCTAGAGATGGATTTTGGGCACCATACTTTGAGTCGTAATTCGAAAGTAGCGATGATGAAAATCAGGCTATGGAGTAGGTTCTCGACAACCTTATCTAATCTCAATTACCATCCGAATACCATAATGATGTCAAACTATGTGGAACTCAACGTGAGGCTGCGACAACAGATTGTTGGACTATTGTTGAACCGCAATGTTATCCAACTTGAAGACTACTTCGAAATCCTCTGGATAGATTACTGTCCTGATTGCGATCACGCTTGGGTTGATGTACAACGCGAATCTGGTATTCGTAACTACTGTGACTTGCATTTCTTCGAGTCTAAGTGTTTCCTTAGAGTTTCCTCTTGTCCCTGGTGTGACACTTACGATGAAGAGTTTTTAGTGGAAACTGAAGCCTTTAGTTTTTCAGACTCCGCTTTTGATGATTATTAGGTTTTGTTGATTTAAACAGTTGTTTTGTTTTGGGGAATGTAACCGGTACGGGTACTCGGTTATTGGTTTTTGTTTCATGTTTTGTTTTAAGTATCGTTTGATACTTAGTTTGTTTTAAGTATCATTTGATACTTGGTTTGTTTTAAGTATCATTTGATACTTGGTTTGTTTTAAGTATCGTTTGATACTTGGTTTTGTTTTATGTTTTGTTTTAAGTATCCCTTTGATACTTGGTTTGTTTTAAGTATTGTTTGATACTTGGTTTTGTTTTATGTTTTGTTTTTTCATTGCTTTGATACTTAAGGAGTTTTACTAAAGTGTCTCGATTGATACCTTTGATTAGTTTCGTTCATGCTAGACATGAACAGATTTGTGTATTTAAAGACTGCCTGTTTCTACGATAGAAAAGGCAGACTTCAACAGACAGTATTTCAATATACTTGGTTGAACGGTTACTTCATTGTTCCCCAGTACACCCTCGAAGCCTCTTTTAGTTCTCAGCTCTCGCCTCCTCTCTGGAAGAGCAGGCCACCTGCCAACTATCGTATCTATTACCGACAACGTAATTAGCACCCTGCAAACACGTTACAGTACCCATACTAGTTACAGCACATGCCACCACCTTTCTAAGCCAGTTCTCCTCAAAACGTACGATCACTCACACCAAAGCTGCCAAAAGAGTACTACGATATCTTAAAAGAATAAAAACCAAAGGTCTACAATATGTCTGCGATACGAGAAATATACTACTTCAGCTATATAGCGATGCGTTGTTTACCTCAAACCTTAAAGACAAAAAATCGTTTAACAGATTAATTGCTCAAATGTATGGTCATACAGTAATATAGCGTTCAAAGAAATAAAAAACAGTTGCCACCTCAACCAAAGAAGTCGAGTATGTTGTACTCGCCTTCGCAGTAAGATAAAGTATATAGTTAAGAAACAGAATGTCACATATGGGAATAAGCACTATACCAACTATCCATTGTGACAATACAGACACTAACAAGTTAACAAAAAATGCCGGAGTATCCGATCAAAGAAAACATATTAAAGTAAAACATCACTATACAAGGGACCTAAGGGAAAACGGAGAAATTGAGGTAGAAAGAGTTGATATGGAGAACAACTTGGCGGATATATGTACAAAAAGATTGAATAGGGTGTTATTTGAAATTTTTCTGGTTTGTTTACGAATGAAACTGTAGGAGAAGTGTTGGAAATTATGTTATATCTTTCCTATCCAGTAATGGAGCTGTGTTGGTCATGTGACACAGCCACATAACCGAGTATATATGCTATTGTATTCTAGTATCTTCTAGAGATTTCCTTGGTATAGGGCAGTACTTGTGTAATGATAAAGGGGTATATGAAGGACAGGTTCAGTCCTGTTCTTAGAGACAGAGCGCAAGCTTGGATTAAGATTTAAGTTTCAAATTTTATCATGGTTATCATTGTTACTTCATTATCACAACAGTTAGTACAATAGATACAAATATTTTTATTGTTGGACATTTGTGTAGGTACGTGGCAGGCACTTCTCAAGCCCACCAGTGGAATACTCCAAGAAATACCTCCGTAGTGGAGTACGATTTGAGCTTGAGATTCCCGGCGCAGCACAGATCAGATGCATCTCTACTATTATTATTTATCGTAAAAAGAGCTCTACTCAAGTGTAGAGAGCTACATGAATTCTACTGTACCTGTACTTGTATAGTAGCATACCTTTAAATACTACATGATGCCTAAAGCGGGGAGTATAAATGGTTGCTGCCTGTAATTAAAATTTTATCCTGAGGATGTTTTTCTCCAAGTTATAATACCTTAAAAACTTGTAGTAATTTAACAGTGTGTTATGGTGTTGTGCCTTTCTCTCTTAGTAAGCTCAAGAGTTCTTTTTTTCTTTTTCTCTATCATAGTCAAGTTATCCTGGAAAGGTGAAAGAGGCTGTGTCTTTGGCATATTTTTTGTTCCCTCCTTTCCAGAAAAGGGAATTTTAGACTACACTGCACAGCAATGGTCCAGTTATTCTAGTTTTTACAGTCTCATAATATATTATTGAGATCCAGCATACCCCAAGTCTAGGGAGGTTGCCAAGCGGCAACTTGTATAAACTTGATATTGAGTGGCAATTAGATGTAGCCACTCAATCATAGATGCCTAAATTGGATAGCAAATTGGATTTGCCTGTTAACTTTATCTCTAAGAAGTTACTGTTAGGTAATCCCATTTCCTATTGAAGATTGGCAGATTGAATCCCTACAATATATACAAGTACGGGTACTTGTACTTAGGTATGGTCATTAAGGGCGGAAACTCTTGAGTGGCAAGACAAGGATTACAGGTGCCGATCAAAGTGCTAGGTAGAAGGGAGGAAAGGGTTACAGGAAGTCTATAACAAGGATTGTTGCACTGAGTGATCAGTAATAATCCCAATTGGTGGAATAAAATTATCATATTTATTGTAGATTTTTTAAGTGATTGCTTACAGCAAAAAGGATTGACAACTTAAGAGAAGGTAATAAACAAAGAATGAACCTGAAGGTATAAGAATAGGATGATAAAGGGAGATATGATAGCTAAAAAATAAAATACGTGAAATAATAATTGAATATTTTAAATGAAGGTGAGTTACACATGAAAACAAGATAAGAATATAAATATGGAAGGAAAAAAGAGTAAGTTAAGTAAGCGGAGATATTAAACTAAGAGCATAAGTGAGAAAGAAAAAAGTAGTTCAGGACTTGCCCCCCCCCCCCCCCAAAAGTACTCGTACAACTCTGCCCAAGTGCCCAAATTGAGAAGGAGGATTTGGAAACGGAGTCGTAAGAGCAGGTTAATCTGCCACACTACCAGGAGGTATGACCTCCATGCTGAAGTAGAAGTTCTTCAATATGTTCCAGAAGTGAAGAGGTGAAATTTAGGATCTTATTTGGTGTAATCCTATCCTATTCTTCTTGGATTGCGGTATCTAGAGCAGGAACAGTGGTAGGTCTAGGATGCCAGTACTGTATTTGGCACTTTAATAGCTACCAGATATTATCAATCGAGCTCATGTCTGAAGAGCTAAGTGGCCAAGGAAAAGTATAAGGCCCAATACCTAGCTTCTTAAGGGCTTGTACTGCATGCTTTGAAAGGTGAGCTGCAGTACCATTGTACTGAAAGTATATATAGTCAGAGTTAGAACTACTGGCTTGCTAGAGGTATAAATACCAGGAATAAAGATGAGGATGAATTATCTTATCAATATAAGTACAGTCACTCGGCAAAAGTGTTCATAATCTGAGATAATGTTTAATTGCGGTTGTGCCATATGGTGGGGCAGTGCCGGTAGGGTTGTCAATGGGCATGCGTGCGCTCGAGTCCAAGTTCACAATCAACAACTACTGGCACCTTTCAACATTCAACAGTCAATTGACCTGCCATAAATTAAACTAGCTAATATTTTGTATAATCTCCCTTTGCTTCTAAAACTGCAGCCACCATATCAGGCATTAATTTCTACAACTTCTCTAAAAACTCCTCAGGAATTGTCTCCCAAACTAATGGTAATACATGTGCAAGTCTTCTCCTAACAGCCTCTTTTCCTCCTGAAGTATCTGCAATCCTTGGATACTGCTGGTGCAATCACTTTTTAAGCTCAACCCAGACATGCTCAATAGAATTTAAATCAGGAGAATAAGGGGGGTGGTCTACAACCTCAATACTGTTTCTCTCCAACCAATTTATAACACTATATGCCTTGTGAACAGGAGTATTATCTTGCTGAAAAAGAACATCTTCAAGTTGTATACCAAAGGAACTCATTTGATGAATAACAGGAAAAAGATATCTTCTCAAAAGTCTAACATACCTGGTCTTATTGATAGTTTGAGTAATAGGAACTAATGGACCTTTTCTTTTACCCCAAAAGCACCCCCAAACCATAAGCGAGATTCACTTATCCTTCTTCTTTGGGTATACACAATCAGCGAACCACTTCTCTGCAGATTCTCTGAATACTCATTGTTGCTTTGAATACTTAGATTTCTCCACACTGTACTCATCACTCCAAATCACCCTTTCAAAATCCTCAGCTGTCCAGTTCCTATGAGCTGTAGCCTATCTCAATCTCTTAGCCACATGATCAGGCTTTAGCTTAGGTCTTGACTTGGCTCTCCATTTTTTAATGTTTGCTTCTCTGAGTTCCCGGTCCACTATGCAGGTAAATTTAGTAGGCAATCATATCCAGTCATTCTGGGTAGTACAAAGAGTTACCAGTATCAAGAGAAACACCGGGTGCATAGCGATCCCTGAATGTACATCTAGTCATTTTCCAGTTGGACCTGGCTGCCTGTATAATTGTGAGATGCTGTTGACCACTCAAAATGAGAATACGACTATAACGAGGGAGATTTTCAAAAGATTGGTATTCACATGCCCGGATAAGAAAGCTCTTAACTGTTGTCCATGGGCATTTAATAATTTGAGCCACCAAGGCAATATTCCGGAGGCAGTAGAAAAAGGCAATTATCATACCCTTCTCTACAAGGCTCATTTCTCTCCAGGTGGTTTTAGGTGGGGGTATTTTTTTTGCGGCATACTTCATATTTCCAGAATGCTTAACCATTGGTAAAAAAGGTAGAGGAAATTAATAAATTAATTAATTAGGTAAAGGAGGCTTCGGTGTGTGTAGATTTGTGAATGGTCACAATCAACTTTACACTTCATTGAAAGGTGGCATTTTGGTGAGGCAGCTTAGTCATCTGAGACTGGTTTCACAAATACTTCTACCGAGTAACTGTAGATTCATTAATTCTTCCCCAATTAGCAGTATCCTAAATGACAAGCAGTCCTTTAAGATTATGGTATATGGCTTCCCAGACCATTATAGTTGTCAGACAAGGGAATTTTGGCACCAAACAGTCTTTGAGATACTCCTCTCCTGGTCTCCGTATAACCTAAACAGTCCTGGGAATATTTCCTACAGAAAATGCACATTCATCTGGCCAGATCACATTCTGCCAATCTTCTACCTACCAGTCCTGGTATGTCTCTGCCCAGGTCTAGTGCTTACTCTTAGTTGCTGAGGAGAGAAATGACTTAACTCGAGCCACCCAACAATGGTAGCCATGTCCCACAAAGATCCACTTCAGTGCTCATACTTCAATACTCACTCCTACTAGGTCAGCAATTTGTATGAGTCTTAGGTGGCAGTTGTGAGCATTGGCGGTAGTGTTATTGATGAGTTGAAGCTGAACTTCAGGAAATATGGTAATTGGACGGCCACAGCGGAGGTAAAGATACCTCTCAGGTATATTGCTACTATGAATGATACAATGGAGGATACTAAGAGGAACTTGGAAGGTGTTGTTTAACTGAGTATAACTCCACCCGGCATGAATCTGGAGTCCTCGTACTATAGAACTGATTTTAAGAGAGGGATTGTGATAGTGGGAAGCTGGAGAAGAGGCTTGAGTTACTGAGGAACTCTCTGGAAGTACTAGTGGTAGGGTCCAGACCAGTTCATACACAAGATCATCATCTTCATCTAATATGGTAGACTCTGATCCTGCTGTTTCACTAAGGCTACTCAAAAGACTCCCAGAATAAAAAGAAACTGTCATTCGAGCCTCTATTTCCTCTACTGACAGACTGGTACTTCTCCTACCTCCAGAACCAGATACATTATGCTATTCAATGTAGTCACCAAATGACATTGATTGAGTCTGATCACTAAATGTTCTCGGCAGTATGGAGTTATCCCTGTAGGGTAGAGAGGTAGGACTAAAATTTACCTTTGAGAAAATTCGAGGACTATCAGAAGGCCCTAGGCTGGGGCAAGACTCAAGCTTGGAGCTGTGATTTGACCCAGAATTGGAAGGAAAGGAGATGTCATCTTCAGTCATGATAACGATTTTGATATCGATCGTACTGAAGAAAAGAACTAAAGCCTGCATTGATGATAGTAGAAATCTGCCAGTGCCTGGCCATCGCTTTTTCTGATGCGAGAATTACTTGTAGTATTTATTCTGTCATGCACTACGAGTAAGAATAACTTAAACAATCCAGTTTTTCTAAAACTCATAGTACAACACCTAAGGGTAGTTATCATCAGTCTTGAGATCATAGTGTTATTATTTTCTTAGCCACTTACTCATAATATTATCATAAGGTATATTTCACAGTATTAAGATACTTCATTCTCGTGATCCCCTTTCCTGATGTCGGCCAAGACAAGAATCTTTCCACTGAGGCAACCCATCTCCCAACTCCCCCACATGACCCTGCCGATCTTTTTTTCCGCCCTTTATCACCATACCCGAGTACAGCCCGCTGAACTTGCGAATCAGACATGGGACCCCAGACCAAGAATGAGCACAACACCCTGTAGAATATCTTGGGATACACAGGAGCTTCAAACCCCGGAGCTACAGGTACAAGTTCAAAGATCGACACGATTATTCAGGAGTGACAAGGACCTAACGGAGACCGCCAAGAATCCCACCCAGGTCAGAAGAGACATTCAAAAGTGGGCTTCCGAAAATTTCGGACAGGATTACCGTATAATCGAAACCACCTACCGGTATGGAAGGAGGGATCCTTACTCGTACTCGTACTCGTACAAGCATTGGGCGGCCTTATGGGAATTCCCTCTTTTAGACCCCATAGTCCAGACAGCATCCGGATCTAAACTCTAACGAGAGCAGTTCGAATTCCCCAAAGTCAGCTTGGCCAAATGTAGAAAGAGGAAGCTCCGATCCTCCCTAAGTCGACTGGTCCAGATGACCATGAAACCTATTCCGTATTCGAGTACTCGAGTACAAGTCCCGTAATTTGATATCTCGGCTAGGATACAGTCCTGCACCCCACCCCATTCTCTCATCCCGGTACAGTACCCCTACGTTTACAAGTACAAGTACGAGAAATATGGCCGGTGGTCAACCTCGGTAGCCGTGGACCCATCTCCGTGGAACTAACTCTCAAAGTTGTCTGTCAAAAGGTGAGGCATATATATGCGTACCAGGGACGCAAAATTCCTCAGCGATCGGGCAGAAAGTGGAAGCCACACACTGTAGCGAAAGTATAAAGGGAGGATTAACGCGCAGCTGTGTGGTTACAATACCTCTATGGACAACGCCACAGCCACCCAGACACCCACCCCACTTAGACAGCCCAACTCGGACAGGCGACTTTCCTGCTGTGAGCTTGAACCTTATAAAATGTCACAACCGAAGAGATCAGCGCTATCTCCTCATGGGAAACCATTCAACCAGCATCTCTTTCCAAGCGCGGGGAGAGATCTAAGTGGCTTGCGGTTTCATCAATAGGATACGGTGACCCTATATCAGAGAATATAGGAGCGCATTCTGAGGGTCATCTCACTTTGGAAAGAGTGGGCTGAGCTGAGTGAACAAGGAAAGCACCCAGTTAAGCTTCCTCTCTCCTTGACTTGTAGAAGAGAACCTATGTGCTTCCATGGGTGTATTAAATCGCTGTTGAACCGATCCCTGCGATACCTGGAAACCATGGGTAGCAGCAGTACTGTATCTGCACGCCCGAAGTAAACCAAAGCATGAATGTCGGGTATATCCCAGCAGGAATTTCACAACGAATCCCTTGATACTTGCACATCACCACCCCGGCGCCAGGGCGCTCCTACTACGGGTAGGAAAGCTTTAGCTAGCGCGTGTCGCATCCAAGGGGGGTCCCAAAACGTCTTGTCATAAGGGGTCACTCGATGAAATTGTAACAGGTATGATGGCTCCACTAACAGCTAGGATTATGTGATAGGCTATCCTACCGGGGGGTGAAGAACTGCCCTTCTCCAGGGCTATAATATATTCAGCGTCTTCAGGAGTACCGTAAAGACAAGTCTGAACGACGCGTCAGACCTTTTATCACTAAAAAAATTTAAAAAAATGCAACCCCTTCAATGCATTACCATTATCGGAGTACAATTGTGGGGTTTTGTCTGTGTTACTCAAGTACCCGACTCTAAAACACCAAGCTGCCTCGGTAGTTTCATATCATGAGATGTCACTCGCTCGCTTGTCACGTAGTCACGTTACCACAGCCTACTCGTGAGGAAAATATACTCGAGTACTGTACCCACCCCACAGCATCCCACCAGCGCTGATAATTGGTTTTTTTTGTGGCGTAGGCCGAGGAAGGTCTGTATGGTAGATCGAGTCTCAGCAACTATCGTAGATATACAATAAAAACTGTTAGGTTAGCTCACCTCTTGGCATGATATACTCGTACCTTTTACAAAATTTAATAGTGCCCCCTGTTGCGGGTGGGTGATCGCTGCCAAGACCAGCTGAACAAGAAGGGCAAAGATAAGAGCAAGTGTTCTTACCGGTACGAGTATTTGCACAGTGATCTTTTTTCCAACCCCCTTGCCGTGGCCATCAAATGTACCGATATTATCGACCCCATTTCATCACGGTAAAGAATTGATACGATATCATACCCCACATGAAGGAAATAAGAAATCGATAAAGCCCCCCCAGGCCAGACTAGCGAACCGGTCCAAGCGACCCGTCACAATCATGAAACTGGAACGCTCGTCTGTGCGTTCGGAAAACGACCCTTGAAACGGGAAAGTTAGGATGAGCATCGGGGGTGTCAACACTTTCTAGCATCGGCAGATTTGCGTGGTACAGGATAAATTCAGCAAAGAAGTCCCGACAGATCCCAACACCGGTACCGTACTATCGTTGGTTCGCAAATCAAGCCTTTGTGTGTGGCGGGTGTGATAGAGCCGGGCCAGGGGACTTGGGCTTTTCGTTTCGCAGGCGAGAGAAAAACAAAACTGGAAGCTTTGGATACGCCATCGGTGTTTGGTCGCGAAAAGGGAAAAGGGGATCACAACCAAACTCCCATCAATGACCGAATATTGGCGCCCTGATACTTACCCTTCTTCCTACCATCTATCCCTGCCCCACGGATGGGAAAGTAGGGTCGGATGCGTCCCGCAATATGAGAATAATCTTACTTAACCCCCTTCCAGATAGACTCTATCAATCACAATATTTACCAGCATGAGAGTGCCTAACACCCCATTTGGGGAAGTTGGCCCGTCCCAACAGGTGTTTCCAGAACGAGAATCCCGGGGCCAAGGTCCATTCATGCTCGTGGAACGTCGCGCAAGACCTATAGCTGAGGGGATCGAATATGAATGAATCTTAATGCCCAGGGAGGAACGGCTTGGACATATTAACGAGTCCCCTATCTCCGGCGATGGCTACAATCCCGGCGGAACAGCTGGTCGTCTGGTCTCGAGTATTCCTGTCCAAGTTGTAGTACAAGACGAAAGCTTTACCGGGAGAATTGGTGGCTGGCATTGTTACCTACGGGTCGAGGTTATGTGGTTACTCGAGTAAAAGATACTCGTGTACTGTAATTGAAATTGCTGCCGCAAATCACGTCACATGTCTGCGGGGCTCTCGCTTGATGCCCGGTTATCCTCCTCACACATGCCGTAGCGGTAGGCAAAGCGTTGGCTTGCTGTCGCTACCCTATTTCTTCGCCATAAGGGTTCGAGATATTCAATGTATCCCTGGATGCTCTTTTAAACCCTTTGGTGCCCCCCTTGTAAGTTGTAAGGATTCTTTGACCTTTCAGTCGGACCCTCATCAACCCTTTTCCTCTGGGGTGTTCTGGGAAAGTCGCCACTTTCATTTCTGGGGACTTTTTGTACTTTTGTGGGTATTCCCATTATTATTATTATTATTTTGGCACAGGGCTTACGGTACGTGTTTGCGTTGATTTCGCAGTGCCAGGCTCAAAAGGCATGCAGACTAAGCCGGGTGTCCAAGAAGTGGTCATTTCCATTTCCGTCATGTTCCCGATTGTGACTTTAGCAGTCGCGTTCCGAGTCTGGGTGAACACACTTGTTGGGGCGTATACAAGAGTCTCTGTTCGAGTCAGCGATGGGTGTGTGGGATTGGCGTGGCTGTTCTACACCGTTGGGTTTGCGTGCTGTATATGGAGATCGGAAAGGGAGACGGCCTATAAGCATGCCTTGTTTTTCCCAAAGGCTCTCAAAGAGTTGGCCGGTAAGGTAAGGTTATCTCAGTCTTATCCCATCGTGTGTGTGTGTGGCATGGCTGCCGTGACTCTGATTAACGGTGTCTTGTAAATAGATGGCTGTGGTTGAAACAATGATGTACTATTCTTCCTTGTGGATGGTCAAAGCCGCGTTCATATCGATGTATTTCGGGGTGGCCACCAACGTGTCAAAACGGCTGAGATACTTATTATACGCCATGACCGTTATCGTTTTCGCTTCGTACATGATAATAATTCTCACAAGTGTTTTCTCCTGTTGGCCTTTTTCGGCGAATTGGTTAGTATATTTGACCCTTCAGCACTAGTCATATATTCTCGTCGCGTCACCGCAGCGCCTTCTGGCTAATGCTGCGTCTACGAAAAGGGCCATTGGTGACGGGGCTGTGGTTCCCAGATGCCAAATGATCAATTCACATACCTTCATTCATACAACTGTTCTCAATGCTTTCACCGACCTCTTGGGTGCGCTCGCGATTTCTCCAGCTTTCCCATTGCATCAACGACTAACCGATATCTTAGTTATGGGTATGCCTTTCCTTATACTACGGCTCTACGCCCTTCAGCTTCGCGATGTCTGGGGCCTTTCATTTCTGCTCTTTCTCGGCTCAGTTTCTATCATCGCAGCCACCGTGCGTGCCGTAAACATAGCTCCAATCGACCAATTCACGATGAACAGCCTAGCCAACATTCGGAAAGTTGAGATTTTATCATTCGGGGAGCTTGTGGCTGTCTTTTTCGCCGCATGCGCACCATCGATAAGAGCTCTTAGACACCGAAACAAGAAGAAGGAGGAAAGATCGAGATATCTATCCGGCATGGATCGCTCAAGCATCACTGGAAGCTATGAGCTGGAGGGCGTTGTCTCATTGGAGCTGTCGACTAAGCAGCTCCCCGAGATGCCCGAGGACGAATTCGGCCTTGTGGATAATAAAGCGAGGGAGCCAGTGGGAGAATCTACACGAGAGTGTGATATCGGGATCGCCGTATCGTTTGATGACGGCTAAGCATTTTCGCAGCGGTTCTTGCACTCAAGCTACACACTTTCACGGGCATTAATTTTGTTTCCTCTTTTTTTTTTCGGATTTGGTCGGGGGGAGTTTGGTCTTTTTTTTTTCGCTCTACCAATAGTCTTAAATCATAATGATCAATGATAATATTATTATTTTGGCTTCTCAGTCGGTCAGTTACCGTACTTGTGAACACGGGAGCACATCCTATATTCAACCTAAACAAGCTAGCCAGCTATACTAGTACACGTACTAACGAACCATCCAAGCGAGGATACTTGGGAGCCAAAACACCGCCCCCCTTCATATTTATATACCATGCCATCTCCAGAGCCCCAGAATACCCACTAGACCAATAGTTCCATGGATAGGAGATTTGCTCAATGCTCACCGGGTGATAATCCATGACGAGCAGAACAAACTCGCCTGTATCATACAAGTATCGTAACATCGCGAGCGAGAATGTCTAAACGCGAGTCCCGGTCTACCGAGAATGGGAGCAAACCCCCACTTTTAGCGCTATTCACTTCATTCTCCGCCCATGCCAACCCCGGTGCTCGCGAAGGGAAAAAGCGCAGTAGGTGGCAAGGAATAACCCGACTTTTTCCCCTTTATTTATTTTATTAGAAGACTACGATCCGAAGGAGCAGGCGTCCAGGCGTGAGTACGAGTACTGTACTCGTATCATAACACGACCCATTATTAGAACTATCTATAGGTGACCATCCATCCGGGTATGTGACATGACATGACCGGGGAAACTCTCTCTACTCGAGTACTGGGTAGTTGCCCCCCCCCCCCCTTATAAATTAAATTAGGCTTGAGTCACGGGG
>NW_003298858.1:0-95394 GCF_000151645.1 Tuber melanosporum | reverse complement strand
AGGGGGGGCGAAAAAAATTCCCTGTTTTAAAAAAGGTTTGGAAACTTGGGGGGGGAAATTTTTAAAAGGGGGGCCCGGTTTTCCGGAAAGGGGGGCAAACCCCCCATTTTTGGGGTTTTTCTTTTTTTTTTCCCCCCAGCCAACCCCGGGGGTTGGGGAGGGAAAAAGGGGCGGGGGGGGGAAGGAAAAACCCGGTTTTTTTCCCTTTTTTTTTTTTTTTTAAAAGATTAGTTTCGAAAGGGCCGGGGTCCCGGGGGGGGTTAGGGTTTTGGTTTTGTTTTTAAACCCGGCCCCTTTTTTAAAATTTTTTTGGGGGGCCCTCCCTTCGGGGTTTGGAACAAAAAATGCCGGGGAAAATTTTTTTTACTGGGGTTTGGGGTATTTCCCCCCCCCCCCCCGAAAGCCACCGCCATGTCATTTCGCGGCGGCGGGTTGGTGACCCCCCCCCCCCCCGATCCCGATCGATAGCTATATACTCGTACATGTACATTAGGTTTGACGAATGGCTTGGGGTACTCCCGCGGGCGGAAACCTTGCCTTGCGTTCCTGGGTGGGGTGATTCCAAACGTTGATTGAGCATTACAAGTAACCACGAAAAATTATGCGGCCCCCAAGACCTTATTCACAAGTTTTTCGTTAATGGACGCCATGGCAGCTTTCGTTAGGGGGGTTGTTGTCTTTGGACCTTTTCGAGAAAGTGGTACAGTACAGTACTACTATTGTGCCGTACCGGTACAGTACTCCTGCTACGAGTACCGGTTTGCTCAAAATGGAGGTGTTTGCCGCGAGCTCGGTTCAGGGGGGGTAAATCGCCAATTTGGCATTGCGGCACTATGGAAAGGGGCATTTGGCGAGTTTGAAGACATTACCCTCCTCACGTGCAAAAAGTATCATATTCATACTGGTGAAGGCAGAGCCTCATCATGAGGGATGGATGGATGGATGGATGGGGGGTGGAGTAGGGATAAAGTTCAGGGTGTCACAGTTTCGGCTGCATCCTGGATGTTGGAACCTTTTTTACCCTTGGGTCAGGAGCAGCTTCGGCAACATCCACCATACCCAAACCATGGAAAGAATCGCACTGCCACGGACTTATAATCCGGTAATGGCCCCCAAAATGACAGGTCTGTAATCTGGAGCGTGATATGCCTCCTGTCAATGTCTGTATTCTGACCGTGTAACACTTGGCTATCCAATCTCAGGCAGGGCTAGTCACCCCCCCTTCAATGGCTCCCCAACAGGACCAGGGAAGGACACAACTTCTTTCAACCCTCTTCCCCTCAGTTCGGTCCAAGCCCAGTCCAGCCCAGCCCACCGACCCCAAAACAGTCGACAATGTCCGAGCGACCGTTACAGCTCCTCACACTTCCATTCGATGTCCTCACAGCGCTTCTAAAGTCACTGGATACATTCGGTGACCTCCTCTCCCTCATCCGCACGAACAGCACCTTCTACAACGTCTGGAGGGCAAATACCCAAGGCGTGAGCCGACACATTTCCCTGCGACAATTTGCGCCATGGAGCGACGCCGTCGCAGCGCTGCGCGCGATCGACGGCAAAAGGTCGGACGAGAAGGACGACGACGACGAGGGACCAAGTTCGCGGGAGCCTCCGCTCTTCACACTCGGCGGCGAGAGCCTCTCGGCCGCGGACGTCAGGAGAATGATCAAGGGCGCGGGGCGCATCAAGGGGACCGCGAATCGCGATCGACTGAGGGACTTCAAATTTTCCCTCGTATCGGCGCGCTTCGAATCGCCGACGGCGTCCGAGCGCTTCCGCTCCGATCGCGCGCTCTACCGCGTCGCCATGTACTCCGAGAAGATGGCGAAGGATCGCCAGGGCTGGAGGACACCCAACTGCCTCGAACGAGACTTGGCGCAGCTCTCCCTGGTCGAGCTCACCGAGATCAACAAGGCCATGGAGATCTTCGCCCGGACTTTCGAGAGCCCGGCCTTCGGGGCCGACATGTGCGGCCAGATTGGAACCAAGATCTGCATGGCGGTGAACTTTACCGTGGCCAGGAAGCTTCAGAATCTGCGGGAAGATCCGGCCCGTGGGGTCGGAAAGGAGAAGGTGCGGAATCTAAAGAGGTTATTGGATAGGTACTCCCTTCTAGATATCGCCGTAGGCTACGTGAACGAGATGAATACGCTGGAGAAGAGGTTATCGGTATCGTGAGAAGGCGGTACGTACAATACCCGCGCCAACCCCCCACTGAACGAAAGAGTGCCCGGATGATGGGCGGTAACGAATACTAGGTGCCACCGTGAAGATGACCATAATATTATGATATCATACATTCAAAGCTTAAGAGAGCAACCCTAGCCCTAAAGATATTTGTGGGGGGGGGGGAAGGTGATGAGAAACTTGCGCGGTTCGGTTTGGAGTTTTCTTTCGATTCTGGGGGTTGGGTGGGGGTATGGGGGGGGGGGTATCTGCAGCCATTAAATTAAAGCATTTCACATCACAAAAAAAAACAAAAAAAAACACGTTATTGTTCAAGTTGTCCATGCAGCTCAGTGAGAAAGGTATCCCATCCGCAAAGCGGACGGCGATGATAGGAACCACTACGATACTCTCGTAATTTACCAGATAAACTAGACCCCGTGAGGAACACCACAGCGAGGCTTGGCGCAATCAACTAAATCGACCCGCCAATATTTGCCAAGCCTCGTTGAGAGTACAGTACAGTACCGCCTCTGAGCCCTCACAGAGTCTATTCTCTCATAATATTATAATTTATTATTATCGAAATGATTTCCAGTAGGGTCAAGTTCCTATTATTATACCTTCAACAACACGAAGCTATTGGTTGGTGACACACAAGATTTCTGTTGCATGGGGGTTCCTTGTTGAGGGTCCGATGGAACCTGTAGTGGATTTAAGCCTAGAGATGCAGTAGTGATTTGGTCGCTGATGTGATGGCCAAAATGCTCTTTTCGAGCCGTGCCGATGACTACTATCATACTCCGATTAGGCACTCCTACCCAACAACTACCCACTCGAGTACTCTGGGTGATCGTCTATGAAGGAACTTGCTCCAGTATGATGATTCCTCGTGTGGGCCACAGCACCCCAAGAAGACTGACTGACTGAATTTCCAACAAAAAAGGTGAAATTTCCCCCACGGATTGATTACCCAATTCACGCGGTTTAACTAAAAGGAAAAGAAAAAAAAACATAAATCACCAGCAATACATAAAAACCTCCATCTCACTCCACCAAAACCCTCAACGCCATCAATGTTAATACCCAACCGTAACACCCTTATTCCTCCACTGATCCCCAGTCAAACACTGCCCAGCAACAAACCAGCCAACATCCTTCCTACTAACCGTCCAACACCGCTCCAGCCTCTCGCCAGCTCTGACCGCACCCTCCTCCCCCTTGGCAACCCCATCAGTCAACAAGGCGGGCCGCACAATAACCACATTTCCCAACCTCCCCTCGTTCTTCCCATCAGGATTAAAATCCACATGGCGGATCCCGGCTGCAGCATGCACCTCCCTCTCCATTTCCTCCTTATCCTCGTGCGGCTCCTTCAGCAGCCAGCCGTAGAGGGGCTTCAACGCCAGCGGGAGGTCAGCGTGCCCCTGCGGGCCCAGACCGTTGGAAGAAATGACAACGAGCCGAGGCTGAGTCGCCGGCGTGGGGTAAAACTCGGTGAATATTGGGAGGAATATCTGCATCGAGCGAGTGCAGATGTGTGGGGGGACTAGCTTTGGCGAGAGGGGGTTTGTGAAGGAGGGGCGGCCGCCTAGAGATGTAAGGGTTTGGGGTTAGCACTGCTACTAGTTCCCTCCCGAGAAGGGATGGTGTGGAGGGAGGAGGTTATCATACCCAAACTGAACATGACGAAATCCACCTTCCCGGCCGCCGTAAATAGCTTGCGGATATCGTCCGCTTCGAACGCGTCTCCCTGGATGATGTGAAGCAAGGGTGAATTGGCGGGTACGTTTTGCGTCGAGAGCGTTTCCGCAGCGGCGGTCGAGTTCCTGGCCAGTATGTAGCATTCGTGACCGGCCCTGTGTAGATTGAGCAGGGTCTCGAGCCCACAGCCACGGGTCGCTCCAAGGAGTGCGCACTTCATTCTTGGGATATGCTGTATATAGAAATGGAAAATGGAGAGATATGTGTGGAGCAAAGGCAGACTCAAGGTCTCGGACGTGGTCTTTATAAAGCCTATCTTGGGGGGGGGGGAGGGTAGGCTTATAGTAAGAAAAAGTGGCTCTGTATCTACGTCCGCGGCTTGTATTTGAATAGGGATTGGCCGGAAGGAGATAGCTTGGGTAGTACGATAGACCGATATAGCATCACCACCAACCAATCCCGCATCGCGCGGTGCAGACTCCGTCGGTCCAAATCCGACCCGCCATGCCCACCGCACCGCACCCTACAGAAGAGATATATCGTACGGCGGTTGTACTAGTACAGTACTTGTAACCAGAAATAACCCAACCTAAGCCAAGCCCGTCCCTGAAAGTGCCAAGCCCAAGTGCATAATACTCCGCCTTGGCGACAAAACCCTCCGTCCGTCCAAACTATCATAGGAAAAGAAAGAAAAAAAACGCCCGGGCGATGCCCTGTTTTGCGGGGGAATCGAGGTTCCCGACCACAACCAATCATGCGGCAGTTTGCTGTTCCTGGGAGGGGGGATGGATGGATAAGCTTCATGCGCCATGCTTCGGTAACCTTACCTGGCTTAACCTTACAAACTTGTATGATACCCCGCTTACTGTTCCTACAACGGCATATCGGGCTTTTACAGGGGGAAGAAGAAGTTTAAGCACGGCACCGTATCATACACTGTACTCGTCGACCACGCATTCCGGGGACAATAAGCCCTGCGAGGTGTTTTACCTCTCAAAGTTAGGCCTGTGTTGTTTCCAACGGTTAACAAAGTTTTCTTGCGAGTGAGGGTTTGTGAGTGCGTGTGTCCACAGTAAAGAGCGATTGATAGCGCGGTTGTGTTGTGTGATGGGCACAAGGGTCAGGAAATAAAATAAAAAAAAGGGGGGGGGGAATCATGACGGAGCGGCAGGGATGTTGATGTCAAAATTTGTGGTATCGTAGCTGTGCAGCGCAGTGAGGATTAGTATAATATTATTACTTGTATTATGGAATACATCTGGTTCAGCACAGCCGGTTCGTCTGGAAATGCAAAAGCCTTCCATTACTAAACGGGAGCCTAGAGAGTACCGGTAGTATGATATCCTTTCGTTGAATTACCTCATCCATCCATTATACTCCTTAGGATTTGACTAAGGCGAGGGGAGACCGAGGTCCTTCTAGTGTCGTTTCCCATGGGTGTTGTCGAGATTTTGGTAATTCGCTGCACCACTCTTTATTGCCCGACCCCTGTATGTCGGCCCGCTAATTTATTGTGCTTGTATATCTTTCAAATATCATACTGGGGAATGTCGCTTAGAGAGCACCAGTAGTACCACTCGGAAAGAGGGAGGCATCTCCCTTCTGGGTGATTGATTGATTGCCGATCGCCTCACTCCATTATATAGCGGCTCGTGAAAATGAGACGAAATAGGTGTAACCTACAGGACACCTTTCATTAAGTAGGTTTTATAAAGGAAAAAGAGAAATAGTCATCCGTCTACATAATTTTGAACTCCACTGGAACCCTGATATCATCATCGTATAATCATCCTAGCGCTCCAAACAAAAGAAATGAAAGAAAGGTGCAAAGAAAGCCCCCCCCCCCCAACCGAACCTGCAAAAGGAAATCTAGGAGAAATGAGAAATCTAATAAACCCCCCTCCACCTAGCTAACTCATCTTCTTGACTCCGCGCCGTCTCCAAACCCGACCCTTCAGAGGGTCGGGGAGTCGGAAAAATGCTCAGATAGGCGTGCGGTTGGTCAAAAACCGGCGAAGGGAAGAACGCGGAAGGCTCCTCCACACCCGGTAATGGTGGAAACGTTTCACCCGAGCCCAGAAATCCACCAAAATCACAAAGCTCCTCAAATCCGGTCACCTGTGCACCGTGCTGGCTACCATCGGAGAACCCAGCACTGCTCAATCTGGATGAACCGGGCAGGGGGGGAGAAGTTTCTGCACCGACAGGAATTTCATCCTCGATGTAAACAATCACACCCTTCAATCGCTTCTTCACCATTCGCGCCCTCCGAGCGACGGCTAGCCTCTCCATCTTTGTGACCTCAAGGAGCTCCCGGGAGAGCCTGGTAAATTCCGCTCGACGGGGGAGTAGGATATCTCGAGACTTGATATCATCCAGTGCTCTTGTGCATGCATCGATGCCCAGCATCAACATATTCGCCGTGAAGGGATCGGCATGCGCGGTCGAATACCACATCATCTTACTCCCTATAAGCGCCTCCTCGGCTCTTGCCACTTCTATCAAAGCGCGAGAAGAAGTGATAAGTGTGTCGAGCGCATCCTGGAGAGGTTGTGTCCCGAAGCGTGGGAAAAGGAAGTGGATGATGAGCGTATGATAAGCGATTAACGTGACTGCGCGGGATCCCCCAGAGACGATTAACGTCTCGGACAGTTGTTCCGAGGCTGCCGCAAGGATATCTTTGACTCTTGAGCAGAGAGCCATCATGTCACGTTCTGGATCGAGCGATTGAATCTCGCTCGTTTGGTCCACCCTCCAATCGGAGATGGAGGGCTCATTCGCTCGAGGAAACAAGGCGTAGATATTTCCAATGGTAGAAGCAATATTGCTCAATGCCCACAGCTCCCCTATGATTTTCCCCTGCCTTTGGAAAGTGTTCCCAGAAGTCAAATCCAGCTTGTATATCATGGAATCCGATTCGCTTGGCGGTGGGAACCCCATTGCTGTCGGGGATGGCAACATATCCGCAGAGAATGGTTGATCAAATTGCATAAAGGTCCACAGTGTGACTGACAGTAGGATCCAGTATAGGTACTTCATCAACTCCGCTTCCACCTCTCCCGTGTCTACCCCATTTACTCGGCTTGTGGGAATCTTGGGGGATTTCATCAACTTGGTCACCATCCTACAGGCATATCCAACAAAACAGGTACCGCGGCGGGCCTTCGCAAGGCAGACGTCATGCCAACCAAGCAGGAGGAGAGATTGCGCTGTCGAGAGGTCGCAAGTATTTGCCGGAAGCCTGCGCAGGACAGAAATTGCATAATTAAAGTACAACTCAGACTGGGGGTCACCGTTGACATAAAGCGCCTGCGAGATTATGACGCACAGCAACAGTGGGTCGTATATCCTATTCTTGTATTGCTGCAGAAGCAGAGTCTTGGAGACAATTATAGAGATGGGATGCACCGAAAACCATGCCCCAATGAGCTCCACGACTCTGCTGGCGCTCATGAGATCAATCGGATTTTCATAGGATGGAGGGATGTCATGAAACATTGCCGGTGTAGGGTCTGACGCTAAGCATCTGAGATAAAATTTTCCGCGCGACTCTCCCAGATGGAGACAATCCAGTCGTCCATATTTGGTAGATACTATCTCCACCAGCTCTTGGGTAAGGACTCCTCGCATTGAATCGTAGCTCATTACCGCGTAGTTGACAGGCTGCTCCATGCTGGTATCCCCCTTGGCTCTGCGAGTAAAGGCTTCTATGGCTAGCTGATAGATGTTGGTCGAGTTTCCGCCAGGCGCAGGGTTGCTGCCAAAGCTTTGTTCGTACATAGTCTCAAATTCGGAAGCGAGAGTCCGTGCCCCAGCTAAAGGTAGGTCCAAAGGGCTACTAGATCCCGCTGGTACCGAGCCTCTGGAAGTACTCGTATCACTCCTAGAGTCATAGTCATGGGGAGCAGGCAGTATGGAGGTGGCAAGACTCTCAACAGTATCGGTACCTCGAGTGACCGAACTGGATCTTGTGCGTTTTCTTGGTCTCCCCTTGGGCGCTTCCAGGCCATAGATACAATCGATATTTCTTTCACGGCAAACATCGCACTTCTCCTGCCCGGAACAACGAACCTTGCGAGCCCTGCAGAACTGGCAGCTCCGACGGAGAGCACGAGTGGGGGCGGGTGATGTCATGTGAGTGGTGAGGAGAAATAAATTGGAATCCCGATCGTAACCGAGTTTTGGTTATTATTTAATAGGGTCGTAGTTTCGGAAAAAGGCTAGGTCGATGGCTTAAAGAGCTTAAATTGGATGCCCTGTTCGCACTCGAGTATGTCTGAAGGCTATCAAGCTCGAAATAAAGAGCCCTTCTTGGCTTCCCGTTACCCGGCTGGCTTGGCGATCTGGGGCGTTCCGCCAATCTGATAAATTTCTGGAGCGCCTGCGGGTATCGAAAGGCGCGTTGGTTCCTTCCGTTCAAGGTTCGCTGAGAGAAAGTTGTGGTGAAAGCGATGAAAGGGCAGCTGGATATGAAATGATTGATTGGAACCTAGAAAAAAAGAAGAGCGATGTTTTCCATACTTATGCTTTGTCACTTAATATGCCTTGCCTCTGCTCCAACCAGTAATCACGAAAATTGTCAAGCTACTATACTCAGCTCCTTAGGTGTTAATAGGGTCTGGGTAAAGTACGTCAGAAACGGTTTCTACCGTGGGATGGGTTTGCCCGCTCCCCGAGCTCAGGGTGTCGGGTGCCACGGTACAGCCGCGCCGGCAACGCTCCAGTGCCCGATTGGCATCTACATCTCGCTTAAACATCTCGGGCGCATTGTTGTGCAGCCACACAGCGATATGCATAGAAACTGAAATTCTCTAGTAGGGCAGTTACTCGTACTATCTCGCGCTGTCCACCCTTATTTGGAATAGCAGCTTGCAGGTAATAGTTTAGTATGCCAGGCCCTCATACATGCCAAGGTACGAGAACTTTGCCGACGACCCTACTACATCTCAGCAGGGCGTATCGTAAACTCTCGGGATTCGCGTAAGCCTCCCTCTTGAGCAAGACCACATCTCAAATACACCTACACAGCAGTAATGATACCGAAATTAATTTTAACCAGCCCACGCAATTATCAGGGGTTGGATTCAATTGGCGGAATCTTCGGTACCGAGCCGGCCCGTTCTCAACTCCCAGCAACTCGCCGGCCATTCTGCGCCCAGTACCGGTACTTGTACTCGAGTAAGCGGTTTTAGGGTAAGCGCCGTTGAGCCCCAGTTGTTGTCACACACGCATGATAGATCCCATCATATGATGCAGCGGTATCATAATATCGCAACCGCAATCACGTTATATCACTCGTGCATCGTGGCGCAGCCGTTTGGCCCTGATTCCGGTGGGGAGGGAGCAAAATCATGTTGCTGCACTCTCGCCTAAAGTTCGTGGTGGGCATTGCGTGGCCCTCACGGACCGAGCAGGCATTTAGCTATTGAACCGACTGAGACTGAGGATAGTGTAGGGAGTGGATACTGTAGTGAGAGCGGACAAAAAGAGCGAACATGGGTGTGTAGCAGCTATCATAGCATAGTTACAACAATGTGTGGAGAAAGTTATACAACTTGAATATTAGTCCATCTTGCAAGCCTTGTCGGGTGAGCGGGCCTAAGAGTTTCATTCTGTCCAGTATATTTATTTACCTTGAACCATGTACTGTACTGTACTGTACTGTACAGTACTATGATGTCCCTTTTTGTTATTATGATAGTATCCCAACACCTTGGCACTGGTGATTCCTATCTTGGCGCCAAGATGTCCGCATACTTTTGAATTGGCTGGTAGACCTAATGGGGAGGAGGAGTTACGGGCGTGATTCAAGGATAATGATGAATTTACCAAGTTCCTTCCACTTCTAATATTTCCTCTATTTCCATAGTATTCCCACTTTGATGCTATTCAATTATTCGGTAAATTGACAGCAGAATTCTACGAAACTGAGACATTCTCTCCGCTAAATCTCGCGTGGTACTCGAGTACAGTACTCGTATCTGGTGAGTCAGTACAGTACTCGTACAAAGACTCAATGCCAGCACCTTTCGCTGAACCCTCCCTGGCATCTTCCCACCTGTGCTGAACTTCCGCCCCGGAGCGAATGCTACTGGAATAGTCAACCAGGGTGCCTTACACGATATCGTATCCGACGCGGATCAAAACACGCCGAACAACCCCGGGGAACTACCGAGAGCCCGGGGGGCAGTAGCACCACACGAGCCTAATACTACGGTTTATGGAAGGGCAAAGACAGGCCATTCAGCTAAGCCCGCCTTCCGTCAGCAGGCGGTAGCGGTCGCTGCCAGGGAGGATCCTGAAGAGAACTCGCTAAAACAACCCATCCGGCAGTCGTCCCTAGCAAATCGATGCAGCATCTACGAGTAGTTCATGCACTCCGAACCGGGCGCAGGGCTGAGAGAGGAATGTCGCGTGGCTGAGTGGACCTGCATGCCAAGACCCCGAATGCGAATATCTCAAATCAAGGAATGGGAGTTCTTGACAGAATTATCATAGTGCACTCGAGTCGCCGGATTGAAGTTGAGGTTTTTCTTGGTAACGCGATTTGAGTATCGTAATTTAAAAAAAAATCTTTTGGATTATGATAAAATCGGTCCCCTCTAAATATTCATTCTTCCCTTGTATAATTCCGAATATTTGCGCCCTTCCTATTGTCTTGTTTTAGGGTAAAAAGTGAAACGGCCTTGGCATAGAAATTTGATGACTAACCCAGATAAAGCAGATGCAGCAGAATCATACAAGTAACCATGCAATGAAAATGCGGCTGTGCATCACACATTTCTCACAAGAAACGCTTCACTCGAAACGATTATGAGGGTCTGCCAAGACCCCAAATCTCTACCGAAAGAAAAAAACACCACACAGTTTTCCCCCTGAAATTCTCTCTGATATGATACTCTGTGCTGTTTTTCCCCTTTTCTCATATCAATTCGATTCGTCGGAGGCACTCAGCCCCGGAGTCGAAAAGAGCGTTTTTCGAGTGCCAGGTATCGAGTCGGTCTATCATACCAGGTTTTTATGCGGAAAGGGCCTTCGTTGCACATACCAGCCAGAGTCCTCAGACTCGAAGGAAAAGAAAGAAGAAGAAAAACTTGCATAAACGTTTTTCAGCCCCGGAGCTGAACGCCTCCAATCGCCCTGGTGGGGGACCGCACAACGGTTTCAACACCCGCTTAAAAGTCTCGTGCGACGTTTTGGAGCGCATGCACTATAAACCTTACTGATCTTGGGGATCTCCCGGCCCTTCCTTGTGTGATAACCTAACTACCGGTTCTAGCCCCCTCCGGAAGCGATGTTGGGGGGGTGAAGAGGCTCGAATATCCGTAGTCTAAGCATCCCGGGGGGGCAGTCTTAAGGATGAATAAGCGTTGTGCCAGAGACCCATTGGAGCAATGCGGACCCAGCCACAATACAGTACGATGTTGTGCCCTAACCGCTCGGCATAAAGCGCACCTTGAAAGAAGATGGTTGATTATATTGCGTGGTGGTTGTGCGGGTCTGCAACTCACTCCCGCATGGAAAAGCTTGTGCAATTATCTAAGCTGTACTGTTAGTGGGTGGAACCGCTACCAACGGTCTTTCATCTGTATGCAGGGCCCCAGGAATTTATATGCTATTCTCTAACACTCCACCGAAGAGCATAGTTCATCGCACCTTAGCACAATGCACGCAGCTAAGAGCATCCAAGGCGTGCCCAGGCGTCTATTGGGATTGTTGTAGACCTCCAAGCAAAGTGCCAAGGCAAGAATATAATACCAAGTTACCGTATTCGAGTTTTCAGTCATAGGGCAGCCCAAACCATTCGTTAGACATCCCCACCTCTACTCGTATCTTTGCGATGGTGAGTGTCCTGTTGACAAAAGGCAACCTCCGCCAAAAATTCGCCATAGCACGGTTTCCATAGCAGTAATGCACTACAATGATACGCCCCCACCTGCCCTTTCTGGGGGGCGTGGTATGATAATCAAGTAGCTTTCCTCCCAAACCCCTTTAACCCCGCTTCTAATTCCGATGATATGATAAGGTAACTTGGATGACGAATACCCCAATACAACAGTTAACCTTACTGCCGAGCTGGCCCAGGGCACCGCGGGGAAAACATGATTAAAGCCACAGGGACGCTCTTGCTCTAGGGTGTACTGTACGTTTCGTCACTCGGGGAAGTTTCAATCAATGCCTGGGGGCTTTCGTGGCCGCCGAACCAATGACCAATTGGACGACACTTTGGGAAACCATAAAGCGAGGGTTAAATCCTCGGATAGGTGGTCGGGGTGAATTGAATGCTGTAGCCCTCCGGGTTTTCAAGAAGTAGAGGATGAATTCTAGGCCTAGTTGGGTCGTATTCTCTCTCAAATTCCCGGTTCACCCTTTCGAAAATGTATGATGTGAGAAGTCTGCTATCATATTATCATACCTCCTAGCTGTGTGTATGTAGGCACGCCCTGGGGCCGAGACCCCAAAGAGCGTACCTTGCTCCGTATTTGCTGTCGAAGCCAGCAATCAAAAAACATCCTTAGGGCGGGCGGGGGGATTGTTCAAAAGCACGATAACTCCCAACCTGTATTGAGATATTCCGAGAGCCAGCACGTTTAAATTGGACTGTATTCCCAGGCAAACCACAAAACTGGTCGATACGGACACGCGAAGGATCCAAACCGCAGATACCAGTCAAAGCAGACTCGCAAGACAATACAGCTCTGTAAACCCCCAACCGCAACTGATATTTGACCCCCGAGTTTCCCCATCAGTTAGCCTACCCTTAAGAAAAAGGCTCGAGACTTCACTCGAGACATATGTGCGAGCTTGGTGCCAAAAATGTGAGCAGAATGGCACGCAACAACCCAAACCCTCCTACTCTACTTCACTCCTTCCGTTCAATACGTTCTGAAGTTGTGGGGGTTTTGGTAAATTGCTAGTGTAGTCCAAAGTTCTATATAAATGTCTCTACAGGTAATTAAAGGATCATCAGCTACTTTTTTATGTGATGCTATGAGCTGAAGTTTAAAAAAAAGCTCAAATCCAGCCAATTTCCCATACAAAAATATGTCTAAAAATGCGTCAAGACCAATATACCGACCTAGCCCTCTTTCTCTTGAAAATTCCCAGCCGGTTTGGGTACAGAGTTGTAATGGGTTGGAAAGTGAAATCCAAGGAACTGCTTCACAATGTCATATAGATGAAGATTTGGTTCGCTTCACCGGATCAGTGGTTGGGGTATCGTGAACATGGTTGTTTTCAGTGGAAGACTGTTTCATCTCATTTGACGCCACCCTCCCCGAAAGCAACTTTTCGATTACGGTCCGATACGAGTAACGCCGAGAAAGCTCCTGAGGTTAAAACTCTAGGTTACTACGCGAGTCTTGTGCAAGCATGATATCATACCGGGAGAGATGTTTTTTCTTACATGGCATGGATTGTTTTTCTGGTTAATTAACAGTATCGCTGTCTTGCACGAAAACATATCCCTGGGTACCTTTCCCTGGTAAGAGGTGCCCGAACATTTAGAGGGGAGAAAGGTGATATCTCGGGGATATTCCACCTTAAGTAGAGGTGGTGTTTATCCCCCCTATGTTCGGGCACAGTACGGCTTTCTGGGGCCAAGTACTTGTACAATACGAAACCTTCACGATCGTGGTCAGGTCAAAATATATTAGTCCTCGAGAGCTGTGTCAAAGAAAAATTCTCCTTTTTTCCCTCGTAAACAAGAAGAGACATCCGGAGGATGAGTGGACTGGCAGCCCCGTAGGAGTGAGAAAAATATGTTGATTTCCAACGAAGATTGTTGTTGATGTGCCCTGTAGGTCAGCGCAGCGCAATGGATTCTCCGGACGATGCACACCTCAGCACCTCCAGAGCCTAGTAGTTATACGAGAGTGCTTCAAGTTACAGAATGTGGGAAATTAAGTTCCAAAAATCGAGTAGTTTAATGATATCAATAGAATTCGTGAAACAAACTGAGTCTGTTTTTCCAAGTAATATCATACCTGAGTGAGATTGCGCGCTTGCTTTACCGTAGCATCCGCCAAACCCAATCTGCTACCCAATCCACAAAGACCCCTTGGAGCGCTCATTAGCCACGATCCAAAACCTCTGCCAACATTGGGGTAAAAGAAGGGCCTGAATCCGGGATTGAACCGGAGACCTCCTGCATTCCTGGAGACCCAAAGCAGGAATCATACCACTGGACCATTCAGGCAATTAGGAGATCACCACCATTCACGTATAGAACTGGCACGGACACGAGAGATAATCTCAATTTCGTTGGGTCATCGAGTGATATTATATGACTGGACATTCTAGTTGGGCAGGGGGCAACACAAATTGGGATAGTCTCTGGAATTGGTTGCGTGAGTAGATGCTTTGATACAAAAAGGCCTACACTTAGCTATCAGTAAGAATGGACATCTCTCCTCTTCCGCCGGGATCTACGAGTATTCCCGTTATCACTATAGTGGCGGTGTGGGAATAGCAGCGATCAAGGGGGATTGGAAAAGTCCATAGCGAGCATAAGCCACTTAAATCCCTTTTCGTCTACGGAATGATAATATACATCGCTCACTGCTTTTCTTAATCGGAAATTCGCCTACTGCCATGAATGTATACCTGTAAAAGTTTTTTATCGGGCAACACAGCTGCCTTTCGTGCTAATCACGCGGTATCCATTTTATCGTCGTCCTTACTTCCACTTCCTCCTTCCCCACCTTCCTTCTTCAATAATGGGGTATTCTCGTCCTCCTCCTTGATTCCCTCTAAAGAGCCCGAAGCCTCTCCACTCTCCTTCTTCCCTTCTTTATCCTCCTTCTCCCTTTGTTCCTTCGCCAGCCGAGCCTTCTCGTCTTCCATAGACATTCGGAGCGCCAATGCCAGCTCAGGGTCCAAACTCGGATCGACTCCGAAGTCAAATCCCCCAGCTCCTTCTCCCGTAGCAGCCCCCGCACCCTCTCCAGCACCTCCAGACGAAGCACCTCCGGCTTCGCTCAAGATCGGGGTAGTAACCAAAAGGTCTGAAAGAAGATGAGGTCCAGGTGGGATAGTAGCCAGATGTGAGTTATCAGCTGAGTTGATGGCATCGACAAAGGCTTGGAGCTTGGTGGTATTGTCAGTTTCGACCTCACCGAAGTTAACGAAGTCTATTGCGACATTGTTTTTCTTCATCTTCTTTGCGAGCTTTGTGAGAGTCTTTTCATCTTCAACAATAGGAGAACCGACAAAAACGATGATCCGCTGGCGTTGAGACTTGTTCTGGCGATGCTTTAGCGCTAACTGTAGAGTCGTGAATAGAGTTGATCAGCTTGAGACCTATGAGGTAAACTTGGAAGAATTGGCGCGGGAGATAATCTATAACGTACACCGGCAACTTGGATCCCTGTCGCTAGATGAGTTCCACCTTTGATCTTTGTGTCGTGTAATCCGCTCAAGATCTTCCCAAAATCTGTGGTTAATGTAACCAATACCTCCGGTCCCTTACCACCCATAGTCATCAAGCCTACTGATGATTCTGGGTTGGCTTGAGTTTTTGCGGAGAAGATAAGGGAGACCGCATCTGCTTGAGCCTCAAAACGAGTTGGTCTTTGTTGATCGAATTCCCTAGTCAGCTCTAAGCCCCAAGCGGGAAAAGGAGTTGAAAGCTTACGTATAATCTCCGTTCCGACTGCTCTCGCTGTTGTCGACTCTGCAAATAAAAAAGCCATAGTTAATAGCTGATATGAAATCTATGAATCTCATGGGCTCACAAACACTATCATGGTCGCCTCCAACATGATTGCGGCGGCACTTATCTGCGTAAAGTGTAAAAGCTGTTGCTGGGGTGTTGCTGGGGGATAGCGTGATGAGGCAGCGATGGTGGAGGCTGATAGGGATGATAAATCAATAGAAGTGGATTGTTAAGTGAGCCGTGTACTCGGCGTTGGGAGTTCTGGTGGGGATTCTCTAAATCAAGGCTATGGGACTGAGGTATGGTGGAATTACCCGGCTTTGCAGTGCGCCAAGCCCTTCCACGCTGGGGACTTTTAACTTTGCTTTGTTTACCAACACCTGCTCTGCTTCCAGTTTGCCCATAAAAAGGACAGACTCACAAAAACGCGCCGCTATTCCACCTTTCCTCAATCAACGCGATTAGTTCTCAAGACTCATTGTCACATATTTTCTTCTTCTTTTTTTATTTTTTACAGATGGCACCCCTTCGACGGAAAAATCGTAATTCTCAATCCCCTTCTAACGCCCCTGGGTCACCAATACGAACTCCAACACAATTCCCGCGATCCCCCATGAAATCAACTTCTGCAATGACACCAATGAAGTCGCCTTTACGCCAAGTGCGTCCTGCCGGAATTACGAAAAACCAGAAGGCCACTATCGTTGAAAACTTGAACTTAGAGAGTACGTCTGGTCTATGAATTATGTGGTGCTTCAGCAAATGGACATCTAATGCGTCACTATAGTAACCGAACGCGCCAGAAAGCTCCGTGCACAGTACACCATGCAAGCTCGCTCATTAAAGCAGAGGATCGAAATGCGAATTAACAGAGTACCCAAGAAACTCTGGGGTATGAAGATGGGAGATTTACTAGCCCAGCACTCTAACAAAAATAAGGAGCCGAAGGCAATATTACCGAAATTGGGTCCCAGGGGTGTCAGGGGGTTTGTGGAAGACGTGAAAAGATTGAGGTTTGTTCACTGGTGTGTTCTAGTCTGGCTCAGTGCTCTTACTAAATTCTTGGCCATATAGTAATGATGGAAATTGCCAGCCCGATGTTCCACCAGAACGGCTTATTGTTCCTAAAAAGAGAGTAGCCAAAAAACCTGTCGGCGCCTCAGCTCGAGAGAAGATGCCTCCACCTCCTCTTCCAGCGCATCCTTCCAGCGGGCCTAGCCTCTCTCCCGGAAAACCGAGTCTGCCGCCTTCATCTTCCCCTGTTCGGTCATCATCCCCAGCGCGGCCCCTACCTGCCAAGAAAACGGTTGGACGAACAACCCGCAAAGTTCCTTCGAATGGCTCAATTGCTTCAGCGTCAACTCGACCGTCATCTCGTGCTACAACGCGCTCCTCACTTGAAACAACTGCAACTAGTGCTGGCAGCAGCCAGGAGGTGACGAAAGCTACCAAAAGCTCGCAGGCAAAGGGCAAAGCAGCTTCGACGATGACGGCAAATACAGTAAATACAGCAAATACAGGGCTAAAGCGGGGCGGTGTTAAGGGAAACCCAAGCTCGGGGAGTTTAAAAGAAAATAAAGTGGCTGGGGTGAAGGAAAAACCTTCTTCCTCTAAAGTTACCAAGAAAGAAGCGGCAGCACCCACAGGTGGGAGAATATTGAGATCAAGGAAATAAGCTCGTTTTGGAAATCTATGGAGTTTGGAGTCAGGAAGCAAAGGGTTAAGTTTTTATTCAACTGCCTCAGGGGATGGGCATCATTGCTTTGGGCCATAGCAAAAAGTCGGATATTCCTAGCTACGTTGTTGAATCTCAGCTGGCGCAGGATGCCTCCTCTTATACTTGTCAGTTCCGTTTCTTGGGTCTGCTGCGTGTTTTCTCCTTTTTTACCTTTATGTTTATATTTTATTCGGTTGTCTGATGTGTTTTCCCTTTGACTTGGGCAGTTGTATAGTAGATGATACATATGAAATGCTAGTAAGTTGATTTCCGTATTTTGAATTGAGATTCAGCCGATGAATGGTATATGATATGATCATATAAGGTTGTTAAGGCAGGAAGCCCTCGGACTCAAGAAAACTTGAGGTATAAATCAACCACTTGATTGCTCGGTGGTATATAGTTCTAGCCCCTACAAACAAATTCGAATGATAAGGTATGAGAGTAAACTAGGCAGAAGCAGCAACATTGCGGTGGGGTCCTGGCTTTATGTCGGTGACGGCTTTTAGGAGATCCTCAATAACCCTAGGGCCCTTTTCTTTGGTCGCAGCCTCAATATCCTTCAAAGTTTGCTCTATCTCTTTAGTAGCTTCTTCCTCGGCTTTGGCGTTGGCACCGGAATGCTGCAATGCAGTTAGCCCGTTTTAAAACCCGCACCGCAGAAAGGCGAATAAGCCAACCTTAGATTCAAATTCTTTGAATTCATTCTCTTTCTGTTTTTTGTATTCTTCGATCTCTTTTTGAGCCTCGCTACGAGCGTCCTTAACTTTTTGTGTTCGATCTGTGATAGGTTTAGTAAGATATTTCAATGGGTGAACAAGAGGGAGGGGGTAACGGAGGGGTTACGCACAAGCTCTCGCTAGTGTGAGCATCGCCATCATCAGAGTTAGCAGCCATCAACCTCTTATACAAGAAATAGATCCAAAGACATCTGGTGTCTGCTGTTGCGAATACGAGCTTCTACCTTTCTGAACTATCTTCTGTGCCTCCCTTTCGGCCTATCCAATATATTGTCAGCACCACCATCGCTGTCACCATCACCCAGATTTCAACAATCCCACAAAGCTTGGTGGTGCGCACATCGAGGAGGGTTTGAATCCCAGCAGAGTTTTGAGCGGACTATAAAAGTAAAATAAGTAAGCCCTGACACTTTTGATAGTTTCTAGACGGTAGAGCGAGGGGTAAGGAAAGAGAAAAAATACCATTGTTTCGATTTTTGTATGGCTCCGGGAGCTCGAACTTTCCGATTGATCGATCAGAAGAGAGGATTTTAAGAGAGTTTATTGGAACCGAACAATGGAGCCGGCGATCATAAGCATAGTCTAGAGGTAACGGCTGAACTTGCTCTTCGCACTCATCTAGTCTTTCTCGGGCGCCAAGATTCACGCCCCTTGCAACCATCCCCGGGTCTCAAATCTCCTATGTCTGTGTACGAGTACAGCGAGAACAATCAACAGTTTACAGAGACCAGTTCCATTTCCTTCGGGCTCCCTGTGAAACGATAGAAAACTCGGCTGCAGGTCCTTATCCGTTGGAACTCCCCTACTAATCCGAACATCAAACGCGTTAGGAGGGTTTGACCTTGCCTCTCCTTTGTGACCATCATACAGAGTCCTAAATTGCACCTTTGCTACTGAGTATTTTTCTTCTCTCTTCCTCGCAGGCCGATAACCGCACACTTTCCTCTAGATGCAGTTCACCTACATCTTTGCGCGCTGTTTCCTCGTCTAGCTATATTTGCCCCTTACGTGTGGTTCAAGCAGGACGGTTGGAGACAGTGGATAGTTCGGGTGCTGTTGGAACTTCGGGACTTGTACCGGCCGGCTAACGAGCTACGATGGCGGGTGGCAATATCAAGGTGGTTGTGAGGGTGCGACCGTTTAATAGTAGAGGTACTTTCTACCTTCCTCCCCTCGAAGATACCAGTACGGGGTTGTGCGGGGTGCCCCGAGCTAACGCTGCTGTGCGGACGACCTGTCCTGTGTGAAATTTAGAGAAGGATCGTGGCGCAAAATGTATTGTTCAAATGAAAGACAGCCAGACGGTCCTGATCCCACCCCCTGGAGCAGAGAAGAGCGCCGGAAGTAAAGCCGCAAAAGATGGTGGCCCTAAAGTTTTCAATTTCGACAGGAGTTATTGGAGTTTTTCTAAGAGTGATCCTAGTTACGGTGCGTCGGCTTTGGTTATTAGATGGGTGTCGATGGGAATTCTGACGGATTTTGTAGCGGGCCAGGAGAATCTGTTCGACGACCTCGGAAGACCATTGCTAGATAATGCCTTCGAAGGTTATAATAATTGCATTTTTGCTTACGGCCAGACTGGGTCTGGGAAATCGTACTCTATGGTATTCAGTTATACCCCAAGCTCCTCTAGGAAACCTATAAGAGACATCTTAGGGGCGCAATACCATGCTAACCATTCGCGGCGGGGTAGATGGGCTACGGTGAGGAATACGGTGTAATTCCGAAAATTTGCCAGCATATGTTTGAGCGGATGTGAGTTATATCCCTAGTGGCACATTGAAACAAGGGCCACCCAGAGCTGATCTTGCTGTAGAACTACTCAACAAACGGATCCAAATCTGAAATGCACCGTCGAAGTATCCTATCTAGAGATTTACAATGGTATAGTTTTGAATAGTTCTTGTCCTACCCATACACGTCTTCTGACTATTCGAACAGAACGAGTTCGCGATCTCTTAAATCCAAGTACGAAAGGCAATCTCAAAGTTCGAGAACATCCTTCATTAGGCCCATATGTTGAAGACCTTGCGAAACTCGTAGTGAGCTCCTTCAGCGAGATCGAGCATCTCATGGACGAGGGAAACAAAGCAAGAACCGTTGCTGCCACAAACATGAATGAGACATCGTCACGTTCCCACGCTGTTTTTACCCTCATATTAAGTCAAAAACGGCACGACGTTGAGACGGGCTTTGATACCGAAAAGGTTTCCCGAATCAGTCTTGTTGATTTGGCTGGTTCTGAGAGAGCTACGTCTACTGGTGCCACTGGTGCGAGGCTAAAGGAGGGGGCTGAAATCAACAGGTCCTTATCCACACTGGGCCGTGTGATTGCAGCTCTGGCAGACCTATCCTCAGGAAAGAAGAAGAATGCAAACATGGTCCCTTATCGGGACTCCGTCTTGACCTGGTTACTTAAAGATTCTCTCGGTGGCAATAGTATGACAGCCATGATAGCAGCTATTTCACCGGCCGATATCAATTTCGATGAAACTCTTTCTACCCTTAGATATGCCGACTCAGCCAAGAGAATCAAGAATCATGCGGTCGTGAATGAGGATCCAAATGCCAGAATGATCCGAGAGCTCAAGGAAGAGTTACAACAATTGAGACAGAAACTATCTGGTGGCGGTTCGATGCCAGAAGAGAATTATGCCCCAGACACGCCGCTTGAAAAGCAAATTGTTACTATTACTACTCCTGATGGACAGGTGAAGAAGGTTTCGAAGGCTGAGATCGCAGAACAATTGAATGCGTCTGAGAAGTTGCTAGGCGATTTGAATCAAACCTGGGAAGAGAGGTTGGAAAAGACGCAACAAATTCACAAGGAGCGTGAGGCAGCACTTGAGGAGCTGGGGATTAGTATAGAAAAAGGATTTATCGGGCTCTCGACCCCAAAGAAGATTCCTCATCTTGTCAATCTCAGGTTAGTGATTTTCCCTATCTCTATCAGCAAATAGCTTATCTATCCTAGCGATGACCCACTGTTGGCCGAATGTCTAGTCTATAATATCAAGTCAGGAACCACATTAGTTGGAAACGTCGAAACCTCCACCACTGCTCAAATTCGCCTGAATGGTTCAAAGATTCTAACCGACCACTGCCGATTTGAAAATGAAAATGGTGTCGTGACATTAATCCCTGATCAAAAAGCTGCTGTCATGGTCAACGGGTTGAGGATTGATGGCCCCAGAAGATTACGGACAGGTTATCGCATTATCTTAGGCGACTTCCATATATTCAGATTCAACCATCCGCAAGAGGCCCGCGCAGAGCGAGACAAACTAAGGCAATCTGCAACAATGAACTCTGACCACCGTCACTCATTAAGCAATGCAATCACTATAGATCCATTGGAGAGGGCTGAATCTGAGACAAATGGTAGTAGGCCAGATTCTCCGGCTATGATTCCAAACAGCCGCGATATTGATTGGTCATTTGCTCAGAGGGAAGCCGAGGAGATGAGACACAGGAATATTCGCAGAGGACGTCCCGATAGTCGTCTTGATTCAATAGATGATGGAACCGAATCCGTTACGTCTTTTCCGGGAATTCGAGAAAAATATGCCTCTATTGCTACTCTAGATGAGCTCTCACTCGATACGGTGATTACTATGCCGGGGACTCCTCAGCAGGGTGAAGCTGAGGAGAGATTGAGGCTCATAAAGGATGAGATGCAGGCCCAATTAGGGAAACAGAAAGAAGAGTATCAGCAAAAGCTCAAAGCTACCGAGGAAGCTCATGTCGAGATCGAGGAGATCAAAGCTGAGAGAGTCAAAATGCAGGAAAGGCTTGAATTGGCTAAGAAGGAAATGCAAGAGAAGTTGGAGTTACAACGAAAGGAGTATGAAAGCCGACTCGAAGAGATATCACTTTCTCCCCCAAAGGCTAGAGAGTTTGATGATGGTCTATCAGATATGGAAAAGAAGCTGGCCAGATTCGCGTTTGACCATTGGCGTAAGCGAAGATATGTACGGATGGCAGAGTCGATACTACAACACGCTGCGATCTTGAAAGAGGCGCAGATAATGAGCAATGAAATGGAGAAGTCGGTGGTATTCCAGTTCACAATTGTGGACGAAGGCCACACGTTTCAGTCGAGTTACGATTTAGTGCTGAACGGAGTATCGGCTGAAGACGACGAGTTTCTTGACATGGCACGAAAACCCTGTGTCGGTGTCCGTGTGATGGATTTTGAGACCAATGCCGTTCACCTCTGGTCTTTGGAAAAACTACAGAACCGTGTGGGCCAGATGAGGCAAATTTATCAATACCTGGATAGGCCGGAGTATCTGCAGGTAAGACTCTTTAGTATTACCACCTTCAATTTACTAAACCCCTGTGAAGCACCTTCGCCCCAGAGACCCATTCTCAGAGCCAACTCCCCAACAATACTCTTTGATTGGAGACGTTGATGTTCCCTTGACGGCAATATTTGAGTCACGTCCTCAGGATTTTGTACTTGACGTCATATCACCCCATACGGCGAGTGTGGTTGGCATCATCAAACTCGCACTTGAACCTTCATGGGCGGAAGCACCCTCGTCAACTCTCAAATTCAACGTTGTGATGCGAGAGCTACAAGGTTTTGCGGAACGGGAGGGATCATCGGTTCATGCTCAAATGTTCATTCCCGGTATATCTGACGAGAGTGGTGCCACTACAACTGGTATGATAACGGATTTTGACGAAGGGCCAGTGAAATTTGGAAGTACACATCCTATGAGTATGCCTCTCGGAGCCCCACTAAGAAATACTACTCTTCGAGTGGCCATATTTGCAAAAATCACAAGCATGCATCTCGAGAAACTTATCAGTTGGGACGATATGCGAGACCCCAAACCCACATCGCCTCAGAAAAAACGGGGTGCTCGACTGAACGAGACAGAGTTCTATACCGAGGAGAAGCATGACGTTTTTGCCCGCGTCCAAATACTGGAGCTGTCAGAGTCTGGGGATTATCTTCCAGTTGAGGTTATCCAACAATCTGAAACTGATCCTGGACTATTCCAGTTACGCCAGGGACTGCAACGTAGGGTCCAACTTAGCCTTACGCATAATTCGGGAGATGCTTTCCAATGGAGCGATATCACGCAACTTCGAATCACTTCAGTGCGGCTCCTTGACCCCCGGGGGAAAATACCTGATATGTCATCGCCAACCCGCGAAATAAAACTCAACACAGTTCTAGGACCCGTGGTTAAGAAGAACTCCGATGGTACTGGCACAATCGGTGTTGTTGCTCAGTGGGATTCCAGTCTCCATAACTCCATATACCTGGATCGAACCACGGCAGACAAGTACCGTGTCCAAATGAATCTCCGGTGGAATGTAGTTTCCGACAAGTTATCGGAGCCAATCGCCTTCTCGCAGGACGTTTTTTCACAGGTGCAGCCCAGAGTACTTAAAAGCCCTAATAAATTCATGCAGCTGTGGAATAACAACAGAATTACGCATGCAAGTGTGGGACTCTTCCAATTGGTTGTTCGGCCAGCTGCAGCTCGTAGGGCGGGCGACCTCTGGAGAATGAATACCATGCACCGATATGTGAAGGGCGAAGAATATCTTGGCGAGTGGACACCTCGCGGTGTAAGTTTGGTGAGGGACTTCCTCAGGGCGAAGAGGAAAAGAATCAGGGCCGCTGAAGTCGAGAACGCCAAAGGGTTCTTAAGCTCTTTACCAGTAACCAGAAATGTGACACCAAAGCCCGGGGCGGGGGAGCTCCCAGCAGAAATGTCTCGTGAGGGCACCAGGGAGATCACGCCGCAGGAAAGTTCTTCTGGTGAAGCCATGGAACTTAGCGAGGAAAGGGGCGAAGTCGGTGGGGAGCCTGAGTTAGCAGATAATACGAAGATAATTGAAACTATTCAGGAATATCCCCCAACTAAAGACGTGCAGGATGAGGATGGGGCTCCAAAGGACCCGCCAGATTGGGCTTCAGAATACACACCAGCTGAGACTCCGGCAGGAAGTGCAGGAGGGAATTCTGAGAGCAGCCCGAGAGAGAGCCGTCAGGGGAGTCCAAGGAGGAACTCAGCAGAAACACCGGAAAGGGCACTATTGAGCGAGTCGATTGCGAGCGAAAGCGCCGCCCCAAGAGGACAGGATCCACATGTACATGTGCTACGGAGATATGTGGATTTGTGGTCCTCATGGAAAGACCCCAGCGAGGTAGGCAGCCGGTACCCTGGAATGTGTTTGTGGAGGAAATATGCTAACGGAAAACGCCTACCCTAGAATATACTTGTCCGACAGAACACGGAACCTCCACAGGATGCAGCTTGCTTTGCTGAGCCAACAGAAGCTGACCCTCCGCGATTGATTGCCGAGGTCCGGCAGATTCCCAAAAGGTTTATTGATCCAAGTACAATTAAAAAATACACTCTCTAATGTGCTCCCCTCCTGTATAGTACCTCAGTGTTGAAGTCGGGTTATCTGTTTGTGCCAGATGAATCCAATAAGGCATGGATCAAGAGGTACTTTGAACTGCGACGGCCCTATCTGCATGTTCACTCGATCACAGACGGAGAAGAAATCACAGCCATCAATCTCACCCACTGCCACATCGACCATAACCCTCACGTTCGAAAACTCCTAAGAAGACAGAACAATAATATATTTGCTCTGTACACACCGCTCAATACCTATCTCTTCGGGGCGAAGAGCGAACGAGAGATGATCGAATGGATATTAAAGATAGACCAATCTCATTTTGACACCAACACTAGTCGGAGCAACACGCCTGCCGACGAATAGAGAAGAGCACCCTTGGGTTAGCGTTAATGAATGCCGTCCTATATCGTGAATCGTGGGGAAGGCGATTGCAAGATGATACAGCAGAAATGAGTGTTTGTGTTTGTCTTTTTCTTTTTCTTTTTTCCTCAAAAAGGGTGTTCAGGGCTTCTTCGTTTTTCTCCTTTCTTTCGCTTCTTCGATCGAAGGCCGACTGTTCGTTTCTCAGTTTGTTTTTCGATAAAGCTTTAGAGTTTGGCGTTTGATTCTTTCCTTCCTCACCAGAGGGTTTTCTACGGGGAGGCGGGTGTGGGGCACTCATCGTAGAGATGAGAGGGAAGGTTTGGTAGGCGGAAAGGGAATTATGCTTATGGGCTCTCTGGTCAGGCTTGCAGCATCACGATAAGTGACGAAAGCAGTGTTTTCTTTTCTGTTTTTTTTCCCTTTCTTTTCTTTTCCCCGTTTCTCTCCCTCTTCCACTTACACTTTAAAGGTCTCATTAGAGTGATCCTTCGTAAGACACTGCTTTTCGATAGTGTCTGACGAAGATGATTACGATGATCACGATGACAACCATTACCCCCCTGAAGATATCCATTACAGTAGTTGCACTGTACCCGAGTATAGTATAATACTATTCAAAGTTTAGCCCTACGCCCAACATATTTATCGTGTGATGGATGTCAGTTATGATACCGATAGTCTACCGGTATGATAGCCTACTGGTATCATACTCGTACAGTGCAATACCCCTATCCCATAAGTAACGTACCCCACGGCGAGTCGAAACACACGGTGACACGAAACAGCCAAACAAAGTGTAGCTTAATACAAGTTATACGGCAACCACCTCCGATGAAAATCCACAATTAACATGAATCATCTCGGAGTCTGTCTTCAACCTCAATACCAATATCCAACCCATGCACCTTATTCTTTTCCCTTCCATCTTCCTCTTCCTCATATTCAATATCCAAACCATTCAATCCTTCCAAAGCACTTTTCTCTTCTGCCTTTAATTTTTCATACACGTTCTCCTTCTCTTTTACTAATTTTCTGTATCTTTCCATTTTTTCCTCCAATTTCTTCTGCTCACCTGCTAACTGAACTGCAGATTTATATCTTTTACTCCTACCCCCTTCCACCTTATTTTCTCTCTCTTGCTACTGCTTTTTCTTGTTTCTTATTTCTGTAAGCTTAGTCTGTATACTACTATACAATCGTGTATAATATTCAAAACTACTTTTTGCTGCTTTTATCTTACCACTATAGTTAGTTTCAATTATCTTTTTCACATCACCGGCTGAGATAGCTGAGTTATCAACCTTAATCTTTCGCTTCCCTTTGTTGCCAGAATTAATACCTTCTTCTATAAGGTATTGACGTTTCTTGCGTTCAGTATTGTGATGTAGATTTAGAGTTGAGCAGTGAAGTGATGCAGAGTGAGTGAGAAAGCGGATGGCAGTACAAGCCTTTTGGGATTGTAGGGTATTTCAGTAGATACTCTTCTCAGCAAAGGCAGCTAACTCTATAATCTCGGACTCAGTTTTAGGAGTTTTAGGCTCCTAAGATAGAGTTGAACTCGAATCTTGCAATATGGTATGCGTTGGCTGGTACGAATCATATCCTGGAAGGGTTTAAAGTATCTTTTGACTATTCAGTAGATAAATACTAGTAGCCTCGAAGCCACTCAGAATATTTCTTTTCGTCAACCCTTCTGCCCGAGCCTTCTCCAAAATCTCCCAAAAGCATTCCTTTTTCACAGTATGGTTTCCCTATTGAAATCTCTCCCATACTGTATCTGTCCACTTCCACTTCAGTGGGCTAAATACAGCAATATCTAAAGGCTGTAATCTATGTGTCGTATGTGTTGGCAAACAGAAGGGCATGATGCGATTTTGCAGACAATAGAGAAGAAACTCCCATGTGACATGAGAGGAATACCCATTGAACAAAGGTATGCACAATTGAGACCCACAGTCAGCCTTAATCGCAGTCTTTGTGCTTAGTCCAAAGCAGTGCTCGAGATATCATAGGCTTTTTTTACTATCTGTCTAGCCATTCTCAGAAGAACTAACAAGAACCTCATCTAGTATTGAAAGATAACCATGACTGCTTTTCATACAATCTTATATACCATCTCCTTTAAAAATAATCCTAGGTAATAGTTCAGAGCCATCTGCACAAATGGTCTCTATCACAGTTGCCATTTCCCTTCCACCATTAATCGCCTGTAGTCTGCCGCTATGATTTCGTAAATCTTTACCATAAATAACTCGACAGGATTGTGTGAAACTCATAAGATGGCTGATTTCATCTAGATTGTAAAGATTTTTGGACCTAATGTTGAACTTTGAAATAGCTGTTTCAAGCTTTTTAAATTAACTATATACAATATTTGCTATAGAATATAGTACATACATGTTCAAAGAACTTTGCAAATGTATGATAGTCTTGTTACATCTCAACTCGGACATGCTCGATTTGTCAACTGTACTTAATACCCAGTTCTGGATGGTGGGCTAGGAATAAAAGGTGCCAGTTATAGCCGATAGACTGAGTCTTTTCAGAATTCCGTTTACTGCATGGATATATTGTTATTTCTTTGACCAATGCTATCCGTAGTGGAAAGCAGTAGTCTTGTATTTCCAAACACCTGCCAGTTAATTAGCTAACTTTATCTTTATATCAATTAAGCCTATTGAGTTTATAACAATTAACTAGAGCTTGCTATTCTCCTGAAGTCAGGTATTGTTTCGGTTTATCATATTTGCTTATTGGAGTTCAGCCATAATCGCGATGCCAATGACTTTACTTTGAAACTTCATAATTCTGGGCTAATTCATTGAAAGTGGGAATGTGATTAGTGCCTTCGTTCTGAGCATGATTCAAATAGATATGTGCAAGTTTAATACTTTGTTTGCTTGTGAAATTCTTCTTGTTAAATGATATTATAGCCAGCTTTATCAAAGGTAGAGAGTTTCAACTGACTTCAATTGTCTTTTCATTGCTACATTCTACTTGAGCTGATTTTTACATGATGACAGATATCCTATATGAGTCATTGCACTAGTATTGCACCAGTCAAGTTAACAGGAAAACAGGTTTATTGGTGCTGATTGAGTACTAGTTGTTTCGTGTTGCCGTGTATTTCGACTCACTGTGGAGTACATTACCCTATTTTCTCCATCACAAAATCCGACACAATTAAGACTTTGTGTTGTATGTATCCAGCATCATTTTCAAGTTTTTGGCTTTCATATGCCAAGATTAAAAACATCCAAATCTTGATTTGACTCTAAGGTGGAGGTAAATACAACTGATTTGACATCTATGACTATAAAATTTCATTGCTTCAACAATACTACTCTGTCTTCTTTTATTTTTATTGTTTCTGAAATCCTGAAAGTTGAAGAATGAGTAATTTTGATTTATCTTTATTCAAGCTTGAATTAGGTCTAGCAGAGTTGGAAGTCTATCAACATGCATCAATACAGACAAATGTGCGTTGGCAGGGTCAAGAGTGTAAGGGTGAACTGATTAATATAGAGGCTCTCGAGCCTGAGGCATGGAAGACGTACTTTAAATACAGTACATAGAAGAAGAATAATATTTCTAATATAGGAAATGAATAGTTAATAACATAAAAAGATTTTCTAAGCACGAGATAGAGAGATTAGTTTGGTGTCTGGAAATTCCAGAAAAGGTCTCCGCCAATAATAAGATTTATGAGCCAGATGATATAGCACTTTGTATGCTACTTGCACGATTAGTATAGTCACATAGGTTATCAGACATCTATTTACAATTTGGCTAAAAGCTGGAGCAAGTATCACAAATTACAAATACCTGTAATGATCTCTCCTTGGATAGTTAGTTCTTGGTGATGGGGAATGATACTTCTGTTCTTCTTCTGTTTCCTTCCTTAGTCTTATGATAGGACTAGGCCTCTGTCCACATTACCAATAGTACAAGACCTTTGTCTTCTATCAGGAACGCCTATCATAAGCTTTCTCTAACTCTTCTTCGTGAATAGCTTTCTTTGTGTAATAATCCCTCTCTGGATAGTTAGTTCTTGGCGATGGAGAACGATACTTCTCTTTCTGTCTTCTTCGTTCTTTATCTTACGATAGCTCTAGGCCTCTGCCTACGTTACCGATAGTACAAGACCTTTGTCTTCTATCAGGAACGCCTATCATAAGCTTTTTCTAACTCGTCTTCATGAAGGACTTTTCTTGGCGTAACAATAACGGTGTAATAAAGATAAAGATCATAAAGATGTTTTATATTTGTTGAAGTAATAAGTAGGAAAAGTACTTAGAATTCAATCTAATTTTAATTATACTAGTACCGCCGACACCGGCATACGACCAGTCTCCCCCTCGCCCATAAAAAACAAACTATCTAAAATACACTACTGCGAACCATTTCGCCTTGCAACCACTCCTCCCAAACATAAATCCAAAAATCACTACCTATATGGGCTCACGGGCGCTCGCAGCAACTAGTGCTGCCCTGAATTAACGCGTCTTCCCACCTCGCCGCCCAGCCACCGTCTCATACCCTCACCCCTATCTGCCTCCAACACAATCTGACCCACATACTCAACAAAGGAAATATACAGTCTATCCCAACATCACTCTGTCCTCTTATAATGCAGTCCCAGGTCCACGTACCCCTCGGCCAGAACCACCCCACAAAATGTGCAACGCTCCTCTTTTAACAACCCCTTTGTCTTAGCCCACTGCAAAACCACCGATGTCCGAGTCGCGAGGTCCAGCTCGTCCCATTGCTGGTACCTAGAGTGCCAAAACCGATCGTGACACGTTCATAAACAGCGGGGCTTTTTCTCAAAGTGTTCGGAGAAGGTGACTCGTTTTTGGATAGCCACCGCTGAAATCGCAGTCCCACAGCAGGGACAGTCGCAGCGTCGTTGGTAGGGCAAGAAAAACCATTTCTTCGGCATAGTTACCAATCCCGGTAGAACGCATCCACTGCCATCGTGTTTTTTCTCGCACTGGGTGCAGGTTGTAGGATTCCCTACTGTCGCCAACCGACCACTTCTTTCCACCATCAGTGTACCGTCAAAGGGGTTACCTGCTACTACCAACTCCCCATCCACCATTTCAACATGCCGGGGAATCCCTAGGCCTAACCACCTGTGACTCACCCACCAGGACTTCCACCGCAATATCGCCGAATCCTTGTACAAGTCTTCATCAGCAGGGCGTTCTATAGCATAGTGGGGGCACTTAGTCCAGTGGTACCTGTCATCCTTCCCTTCACAGCTATCATGCCCGACCAACCCTGTTCTGCTGCGAATTCTCAGTAAAACATAGGAGTCCATACGGGTGAGACCGCGAAGGTGTCGAGGTGCTCTAGGTTCGTGAGCATAATACCCGTGTCCCTCCCTTTCGTGCCATGAACTCCACTCTGCTCTTCGCAATTCTCGGGCCAATGCCGCATGCCTGATTCCAAAGCTTACCCCTTCCCAACTCAGATGCTGCAATGGACGACCTACGCAGGCCTTAGCCTTTTGGTCCACCGTCTCATTGCCGCCAATGCCCATGTGTCCCGGAACCCAGCTCATGCTGACGTGGCTCAACGCGTTAAGCAGCGGTACCATAACTTCCCACAGCTCAGCCGAATCTCCTTCCAAAAACATTCCGTCTACCAGAGTGAGTGCTGGAATGCAGTCCAGAAACACATGGACCGGGTGCCTCTTGGCCATCCCCTGGGCATATCGGAGTGCACAGACAACTGCAAACAGCTCGCATTCAACAATGCTCCACGACTGGGGAACCGAGTACCCATCAACACAGGGCTGGGCCCCTTTCTCAAATACCGCCCATGCCACACCAGCCCCCCCAGAGGACTTGGACCCGTCCGTGTATATGACCACATCCAAGGACTTGTACAGATCTGTGTATAGCGAATGGTGGTGTGCAGCCATTATCACCTTGCCCTTTCCGATCATAATTGTAGGGCGGCAGGTGAGTTCCTTGTCCGAGTTCTGCTGGTGTGCTACCATTCCCTCCTGCCTCCAATCGTGCCGTATTTCACCGAACCACGGGTGTCTATCACAGTACCGGTAGTTAATAAATCGGCTGTAGCACCTCCTCTGCAGATACCTTCCTTGGATGGTAACAGGTGGCGTTCCGAACTCAGCCAGCAGTATATTGTTTGCCAGCCTCATAGGGGTCCGGAAGACCGATTGAAGGTAGTCATTGACGTGGACCTGAATCTGTTTCACATACGACCCATGGTCGGTTACAAACTCAAGCCCATAATACACAGTCAGAAGGTAGGCTGCTTGCACCAGGCGGTAAGTCTCCCATGCCCCAAGCCTTCCAACACTCCCAAACCTCCTCCCCAACGCCGAAATCCTTCTCCTAACACTCAACCGCCTTTCCAACCAATACTTTACATGAGAAGAAATGTTAAGAAATACATTAAACCTATAACCAAGAACCTGCAAATCCTTAGAGGGTAAAACCATTTCTCCTAACAACTCCATTCCTCCCCACGCCCTGTCCCCAAACCCGATCCACTGGGTCTTGAGGGCACTAAACCCCATCCCCCTAGCCCTTGCTATGCGATCGCAGTCTGCAAAAATTTCTCCTGCATGGTACCGGGCAGCGTTGCAAGAATCTGCAGCCACCATGATGACCCCATCATCAACGTATGAGATTACCAATTGTCGGACCCCGGGGGAGTAGCACATTCGCGGTGTGAATATATCCGCTATGTAGGCCCTGAAGAGAAAAGGAGAGAGAGGCGAGCCCTGAGGCACCCCTTTGCTGACATAGTAGGTCTTAGAGACGCACCCATTAAACCGGAAGCGAATTGACCGACAGGAAGTCCACCTTCGCACCCACTGACACAGGTTCGATGGACACTCCCGGGCGACTAGGAAGTCTGACAGGAGGTCAACATCAATGTTATCGAATCCTCCTTCGACGTTCATAGAGAAAATCAGCCGTTTATAGCCCTCATTATGCCATAAGAACTCAAAGACCACCGCCATGGCATTATGAACCCCCCTCTTCCGGCGAGAGCCAAACTGTGTCTCCTCCAGGTCAAGACATGTGGCCAGTCTCTGCAGGACCACGCGTTCTGCAACCTTTGCAGGTGTTGGGAGGAGGTGTATCATTCTCCACGATTTGACGACATCATATGTAGGTTTGTCAATCTTCGGTATGAGCACTACCTCTGCCCGATGCCAATCCTGAATATTGCGACTTAACCCATAGTCGACCAAACATCTCAGAGTTGTTGTATCCCTTCGCTTCCAGAATCGTATGAAAGGATACCCAATATCATCCTCGCCTGGACCCGTATTCGTAGGGGACCTAGCAAGGGCGATCTCCATTTCCTGAGCACTGTCCATACTAATCATAGAGTCCTTCCAAGGGGCAGGATCTCCAGGGGATAGCTGTTGTGCAACCAGGTGGCTGAGGTCAGAATGTGTCGTGGCGTAGGACCCGTCTGGTCTGGCCATGGAGGGAAGCGTCCGCTTCGCTTCCAATTTTCGTGCTAGCTGAAATATGTCCGGGTCCTGACTCTCAGCTATCTTGGCCCTGATGTGTTCGAACCTGGCCCTTAACAGGCAAGCCCGGTAAACACTCCTGACCAGTTTGTAGTCCTCAGTCCGCTCCGCCTTGCGCTTGGAGTATCGTCGTAGCCGAGCCACATCTAACCTCATCGTTTCCAGCTCCGGTGTCCACCACTCGCACCGACCTCTGCCAATAGAGGCCCGTGGGAGCGCATCCACCTCACACTTCACACCTTCCCATAACTTCTCATCTCCTACCTCTTTAAGGGCATCCAGCTGTTTCCCAACTTTCTCCCAGACTGCTTTCTTCCAAGCCGGCCTCCAACGCATAATATTGTCAGGAAGGTCCACCTTTAGCTTAAGGGCTTGAGCACTATGCTCACAGCCAGCAGTGTCCATGTATTGATGTCGGACATAAGGTGTCCGGTGCAGGCAAAGGTCGATTCTGGAAATATCTCGAAAGGTTGGCACTGTCGGCGGTACCATATTCATGTCGCGAGCCGGGGCTGTAAACCACTGTTTCAGCCACCATCCTCCTGTATTGTTATGATCCGCGTTGGGGTCCCAGTCTTGATGCCTGGCGTTAAAGTCTCCAAACGCAATGTCAGGTTCTCCGAGTTCATCCTGCCATCGAGCAAACTGGTCCTTAGTATAGCCGGATCGAAAGTAAACTCCAGCGAGTACCTTCTTTGCCTCTTTCTTCCAATACCCAATCTGAGCACTGCCTTCCCCATGTCCAACCACCTCAAATCCTCCACAAATATAGGACCGAACAAACACCTCAACACCTGACCCCTTAACAAAAGAAAACAAATCCCATCCATCAACATCCACTGGTACATGTTGTCCCTCTCGATCAACAGGAGGTTCAATAATAAAAAACAAATCAACAAAGGAAAACAAATCAAATACCAGCACCCGATTCCGACTACTCCTCCCCACATTTAATGCCATTGTCGTAATAAGCATTAAAAGGGGGCCTCAACTGATCCACTCGGGCCACAAGGGCCAGAGGCATAGGCGGAGCCGGTATCCGGATCCCGGGCAACCCAACTCGTCTCCTCATCATGGGGCTTAGTGGCGGTACCAGCCTTAGTTTTTAAAATCTCACGTGCCGGGGAGGAGGAAGGCCGTTCCGGTTCCTTACCTTTAGCCTTTTCTGACTTACGGCGGGGAGCCTCTTCTTCCTTGTCACTGCTGATCTCGACCAGCCTGGGTGTCGGGGACCTTCCACGGCTTCGGCTTCTTCTCCTTCTATTTCTTTTTGCCCTCTTACCCTGCTGTTCCGGTTTTTTGACGGGTTCCTTCACAGGCCTTGTCGGTGCAGTTGTTCCTTGTCTAGCAGGCCAGGAAGGTGGAGTCGGGGATGACGATTTGATACCTGGGCATCGCTCGTATCCCGTGAAGTGGTCCATCTGGTCACACAACCAGCACTGTCTCCTGGTATTCCCGCAGGCCTGGCCCACTCCTCCGGGACACGCCAGCTTGCTGCACATGTACTCCCTAGAGAAGTGTTCGCTGAAGCAGAACCGGCACCGAGAGGGGCGGCCACACATCGCCTCGAAGTGTCCAGTTTCCAGGCACCTACCACATACCTTATGGGGGCGATGTTCTTCAAAGACTCTGACATTGCGGACTCCCCCTCGCAACCAAATCTTTTCCTGTACTAGCCTTTCCTTGATGGCCTTATTATTCTCCACCACGAAGCGGATGCCACAACTTGCAGAATTGGCCTGTCTCATGGCATGTATGGATCCCGTGATATCGGGCCGGGAAACAGTGACTACACCAGTATTGGATTGCTCCAGATCAGTGCGAAGGCCATCAAAAGCCGCACTTCCAGTCCATCCTTCCACCTTCCAAATCGATCCTCATTCTGTATCAGCAAGCGGAACACCAGAAATAAAGATCTTCACCTTTTCCAGGTTCCTCTGGAATTCGAACTCCGGGAGCGACAATTCCCTAAGCAGATCGAGACTGGCTTTGTCCAACCTGCTGCCTAGCTCTATCACTAAGTGTGCTGCCAAGGTCAGGAAGATGCATCCAATTTCTGGCCGGACATGTCCTGCGCGAATATAAGGAGCATTTCCCCGAATCTTTCCCTGATTGGAAAAGGTCACATTGATCCGATTCCGGATTGTCTCAATATCGACACCCTCCGGCAGGGCAACCATCTTCCGAGTGGCGAAGCATATGGTGATGTGCCTCCCTCTAGCATTCGGAGTTGGCGACGAATGCGGTGGTGGTGGTACCGAGTTTAGTGGGTCTGGGGGCCCCATTGGTACCCGTCGGTATTCCTGTCATGTCTGAGTCGCGCCTACCTTGACACTGGCCAGGGCTTCTTGCCCGGATTGAGCCGTTGCAGTAACAGGTATTGCATCCTTCGGAACCGACTCCTGTTTATCAGCCTTCCCCTGAGTCTTGGTCGTGGTCACCGCTTCCCTTTCATTACCAGCCTCTCTGGCAGCCTTTCTTCTCCTTCTGGTACCACCACTTAGCCGTTTGCCACGCTTCCTTCGTTCTTTCCCTTTTTTCTCCCCCTCCTCCCCCTCTTCCTCTTCCTAGTGGACAGACTTGCCTTCACCTCCACGGACTACTCACAAGACTACCCCCCCTTCACTGGAGGAGCCGCCGCTGCTGCTGGACTGGTGGGATGAGGCCGCCGATATGGGCCTAGCAGGACGTACCTGTTCCTGTGGGCCAGCGGTGGGCTTGAGCACGTATGCCATTCGTTTTACTACCTCCGTAAAAGAGGCTTTAACAGTAGGAGCCCTCGTAGGGGCCTCCTCTCTCCCAGAGGTAGGGGATGGGGTGATCTGCTCCGAAGAAACCGTGGAGGCGCTTCGAGGTACATCAGGGGGGGGCGGCGGCGGGGGGATAACTTTACCTGAAGGGCTTCAATTTCCTCTCCTTGCCTGCTAACAATGTCGGTCAGTGCTTTTACTGCCCGTTCCAAGACATGAACTCAACTCCAGTAGTTTATCCCGTTCCTTGGACCTTCATCGTCAAAGGTGCGGCCACTGTTCATCCAAGTCCATACGTTCTGTACTGTGTCGTCTTCAATTGACAGAGATTCCGACGAGAGCAGAGGTTGAGTATTGCCAGACCGGATATCCTCCCGGCCTTCCAGCATGGACCCAATTACACTACCTGAGTGGGGTCCAGGAGAGGGAGTCCTACCAGTATCCAGCATCTCACAAACACCAGCCATAATCGAGTTCACCTGTGCTACCACAGTGTCGGCGTCCTCGGGTTGGGTCTCTGGGAGTTGGACTTCCAGTGTGGTTGAATCGCCACTGGGGGCTTGTGAGGGATCCTCCAGTTGGCCTCCGGGAGGTGACACCCATCGTCCACTAATAGGTAGAAGTGATGAACCTATAGCCGGTGAATAGGCGTGTACGCTGTCGCCCAAACCAGTCACTTCCGAGTTGCGTCCATCGTCCAGTTCCATAGAGGTGTCCCTGACTAGCACCTCAGAGGTAGGCAGGACATTTTCAGTCAATAGCAGGGATGGAGAAGGGGGTGTGGCCTCGATTGTCGATGGGAGTACCACAGGCAGAGGGATGGCCAGGCGCCCCTGGTGAACGCCTAGGGGTAAGCTGGGAAGAGCGGGGACAATCTGTTTTTTCTGTCCCTCATCAACGTTGATAGCCCTCAAGAATTGGGGTCCAAGGAGAGGAGCAGCAGATCACTTAATGGGAGATGCCGACCGTGTCCGGCAGCATGTTCCAGAGGCAGGAGGGTTGTAATCCTCGTCATCAGGGTCGTCCAGTCTCAACTTCAAGGTTTCGTAAAGAGCTCTTTCTCCTGAAGACATTCATGCCAGGAAGGAGTGAGTCGAGGAGCCGGTCCCAGCATTGTGGGCCTGGCGGAGGAAGCTGGGCATCTTGCTTTGGACAGCCCTAGCGAGGGGAGGAGTAGCGGACCAAGAGCTGGCCTCAACCATCGTGGCAGTCGAGTTGTCCTTGGCGGAGGGCACGGAAGATTCAGGGACTATGGCCTGAGAATGTTTGGGAGAGGAAGGTGCGGGGGCTGGAGAATACTCTGAACCATGGTCCGAATTGAACCGAATGAAGAGTCCTGTGGTAGTGCCCTTGTTCAAGCCACACGTGGCTGAACAGCCTCTCCCGATCAGGAAACCTCTCACCAAAACCTCCACTTCTTTCATCGTGGTAATGGTCGCGTCAGCGACTGTTTGCCGAACCAAATCATCAAACTGCGGGTTAACCGCGTTCTGACACCCATGGCAGTGGTGGAACTGTAAAAACTTAAAGTTTCCTCTGGGTGCAACATATGACCGTGTAGTTGTGGGGATAAGGCCACTGTCAGCCTCAGTAGCAGGCGCAAGAGACAAGGCCGCACGGGCTGTCTCAAGCGAGGAGGAGGGGTTGGAGTCGAACCTCACAGGGGACGACATCCTCGAAGGGGGGGGAGAATCCGTGGAAGAGGAGGCTGTCGAAGACGCCATCTTCATTCAAAATATTCTCAGTGATTACCGGGACCAGGCCACGGATATCTCACACTGAAGTATCTTCTAAGCGAGAACAATTACTTCTAACTGACTGCCTGAAACGAAAAATACAAACAAGTAACAGCAGATGAAGTATTTATCGCGAGCGAAATAAGGTAGAGTATTGGTTATGCTCACTTCCGACACGGAGTGCAAGAAGTAGGAAAAGTACTTAGAATTCAATCTAATTTTATTTATACTAGTACTGCCGACACTGGCATACGACCAGTCTCCCCCTCGCCCCATAAAAACAAAACTATCTAAAATACACTACCGCGGACCATTCCGCCTCGCAATCACTCTCCCCAAACATAAATCCAAAAATCACTACCTATATGGGCTCACGGGCGCTCGCAGCAGCTAGTGCTGCCCCGGATTCACGTGTCTTCCCATCTCGCTTCCCAGCCACCTCCTCATACCCTCCCCCCTATCCGCCTCCAACACAATCTGACCCACATACTCCACAAACGAAACATACAGTCTATCCCAACATCCCTCCGTCCTTTTATAATGTAGTCCCAAGTCCACATACCCTTCGGCCAGAACCATCCTACAAAATAAACAACGCTCCTCCTTTAGCAATCCTTTTGTCTTGGCCCATCGCAAAACTACCGACGTTCGAGTTGCGAGGTCCAGCTCGTCCCACCGCTGGTGTCGAGAATGCCAAAACCAGTCGTGACACGTTCGTAAGCAGCGGGGCTTTTTCTCAAAGTGTTCGGAGAAGGTGACCCGTTTCTGGGTAGGCGTCGCCGAAATCGCAGCCCCTCAGCAGGGACAGTCGCAGCGTCGTTGGTCGGGCAAGAAAAACCACTTCTTCGGCATGGTAATCAATCCTGGCAAAACGCATCCGCTACCATCATGTTTTTTCTCGCACCGGGTACAGGTCCTGGGGTCCTCCACCGTCGCCAACCGACCACTTCTTTCCACCATTAGTGTGCCGTCAAAAGGGTTTCCTGCCACTACCAACTCCCCATCCACCCTTTCAATGTGCCGGGGAATCCCTAGGCCTAACCATCTGTGACTCACCCACCAGGATTTCCACCGCGATATTGCCGAGTCCTTATACAAGTCCTCATCAGCAGGGCGTCCCATAGCATAGCGGGGGCACTTAGTCCAGTGGCGTCTGTCATCCTTTCCTTCACATTTGTCATGCCCAACCAAACCAGTCCCGCTGCGAATTCTCAGTAAAACATAGGAGTCCATACGGGTGAGGCCTCGAAGATGTCGAGGTACCCTAGGTTCACGAGCATAATACCCGTGTCCCTCCCTGTCGTGCCATGAACCCCACTCTACTTTTTGCAACTCGCGGGCCAATGCCGCATGTCCGATTCCAAAGCTAACCCCTTCCCAAAGCAGGGGGCGCAACGGACGACCCACGCATGCCTTAGCCTTCTGGTCCACCGTCTCATTGCCATCAATGCCCATGTGCCCTGGAACCCAGCTGATGTTGACGTGGCTAAACTCATTAAGCAGTAGTGCCATGACTTCCCACAGCTCGGCTGAATCGCCTTCCGAGAACATTCCGTCTACCAGGGCGAGAGCAGGAACGCAGTCCAGAAACACATGGACCGGGCACCTCTTAGCCATCCCTCGGGCATATCGAAGTGCACATACAACCGCAAACAGCTCGCACTCCACAATACTCCAAGACGGGGGAACCGAACACCCGTCTACACAGGTCAGGGCCCCTTTCTCCCATACTGTCCATGCCACACCTGCCCCTTCAGAGGACTTCGACCCGTCTGTGTATATAACCACATCCGAGGTTCTGCAAAGGTCCAAGTACTGCGAACGGTGTCGCGCAGCCATTACCGCTTTGCCTTTTCCGATCGTAATCGTGGGGTGGTGGGTGAGCTCCTTGTCTGAGGTCTGTCGGTGTGCCACCATTCCTTCCTGCTTCCAGTCATGCCGTATCTCACCGAACCACGGGTGTCGATCACAGTACCGGTAGTTAATGAACCGGCTGTAGCATCTCCTCTGCAGATACCTTCCTTGGACGGTAACAGGCGGCGTTCCGAACTCAGCGAGCAGTATATTGTTTGCCAGCCTCATAGGGGTCCGGAAAACCGACCGAAGGCAGTCGTTGACGTGGACCTGAATCTGTTTCACATACGACCCATGGTCGGTCACAAACTCAAGCCCGTAGTATACGGTTGGAAGGTAGGCTGCCTGCACTAAACGGTAAGTCTCCCATGCTCCAAGCCCCCCAACACTTCCGAACCTTCTTCCCAAAGCCAAAATCCTCCTCCTGACACCCAACCCCCTTTCCAACCAGTACTTTACATGAGAGGAAAAATTAAGAAATACATTAAACCTATACCCAAGAACCCGTAAATCCTCAGAAGGCAAAACCATCTCTCCCAACAATTCCATACCTCCCCACGCCCTGTCCCCAAACCCGATCCACTGGGTCTTGAGGGCACTAAATCCCATCCCCCTAGCCCTTGCTATGTGATCGCAGTCTGCAAAAATTTCTTCCGCATGGTACCGGGCAGCGTTGCACGAATCTGCAGCCACCATGATGACCCCGTCATCAACGTATGAGATCACCAAATGTCGGACCCCAGGGGAGTAGCGCATTCGCGGTGTGAATATATCCGCTACATAGGCCCCGAAGAGAAATGGGGAGAGGGGCGAGCCCTGCGGCACCCCTTTGCTGACATAATAGGTCTTGGAGATGCATCCATTAAAATGGAAACGAATCGACCGACAGGAAGTCCACCTTCGTACCCACTGGCACAGGTTTGAAGGACACCCCCGGGCGACCAGGAAGTCTGACAGAAGGTCAACATCAATGTTATCGAATCCTCCTTCAACGTCCATGGACAAGATCAGCCGTTTATAGCCCTCATTGTGCCTTAGGAACTCAAAGGCCACCGCCATGGCATCGTGAACCCCTCTCTTCCGGCGAGAACCAAACTGCGTTTCCCCCAGGTCAAGACATGTAGCTAATCTTGACAGGACTATGCGTTCCGCAACCTTCGCAGGGGTCAGGAGGAGGTGTATCATTCTCCATAACTTGACGACATCGTACTTGGGCTTGTCAATCTTTGGTATGAGCACTACTTCTGCCCTATGCCAATCTAGAATATCGTGACGTAGCCCGTAGTCAACCAGACGTCGCAAAGTTGTTGTATCCCTCCGCTTCCAGAATCGTATGAAAGGATATTCAATATCGTCCTCGCCTGGGCCCGTATTCGTAGGGGACCTAGCAAGGGCGATCTCCATTTCCTGAGCACTATCCATGTTAATGATGGAGTTCTCCCAAGGGGCAGGACCGCCAGGGGATAGCTGTTGTGCAATCAGGTCGCTGATGTCGGAATGTGTAGTGGCGTGGGACCCATCTGGTCTGGTCATGGAGGGAAGCGTTCGCTTGGCCTCCAATTTTCGTGCTAGCCGAAAAATGTCTGGGTCCTGACTCTCAGCTATCTTGGTCCTGATGTGCTCGAACCTGGCCCTTAATAGGCAAGCCCGGTAAACACTCCTGACCAGCTTGTAGTCCTCCGTCCACTCCGCCTTGCGTTTGGAGTACCGTCTTAGCCAAGGAACATCCAACCTCATTGTCTCCAACTCCGGTGTCCACTACTCGCACCGACCTCTGCCAATGGAGGCCCGCGGGAATGCATCCACCACACGTCTCACCCCTTCCCACAACCTCTCATCTTCCACCTCTTTAAGGGCATCTAGCTGCTTCCCAACCTTTTCCCAGACTGCTTTCTTCCAAGCCGGTCTTCGACGCATAATGTTGTTAGGAAGGTCCACTTTCAGCTTAAGAGCTTGAGCACTATGCTCACAGCCAGCGCTGTCCATGTATCGATGTCTGACATACGGTGCCCGGTGCAGGCAAAGGTCGATTCGGGAAATATCTCGAAAGGTTGGCACTGTCGGAGGTACCATATTCATATCGCGTGTCGGGGCCATGAACCACTGTTTTAGCCACCGTCCGCCCATATTGTTATGGTCCGTGTTGGGGTCCCAGTCTTGATGTCTTGCATTGAAGTCCCCGAACGCAATGTCTGGTTCCCCAAGCTCATCCAACCATCGTAAAAATTGGTCTTTGGTATAGCCTGGTCGGAAGTAAACTCCAGCGAGTACCTTCTTTGCCCCTTTCTCCCAATACCCAATCTGCGCACTGCCTTCCCCGTGCCTCACCACCTCAAACAGCCCACAAACGTAGGACCGTACAAATACCTCAACACCTGATCCTCTAACAAAGGAAAACAAATCCCATCCATCAACATCCACTGGTACATGTTGTCCCTCTCGATCAACAGGAGGTTCAATAATAAAAAACAAATCAACAAAAGAAAACAAATCAAACACCAGCGCCCGATTCCGACTGCTTCTCCCCACGTTTAATGCCAATGTCGTAATAAGCATTAAAAGGGGGCCTCAACTGATCCACTAGGGCCACAAGGGCCAGAGGCATAGGCGGAACCAGTATCTGGATCTCGGGCAACCCAACTCATTTCCTCATCGCGCGGTTTGGTCGCGGTACCAGCCCTAGTTTTTAGAATCCCACATACTGGGGAGGGGGAAGGCCGTTCCGGTTCCTTACCTTTAGCCCTTTCTGACTTACGGCGGGGCGTTTCTTCCTCCTCATCACTGCTGATTTCGACCAGCCTGGGTGTCGGGGGCCTTCGGCGGCTGCGGCTTTTCCTTTTTCTATTTCCTTCTGTCCTACTGCCCTGCTGTTCTGGTGTTTTGCCAGCTTCCCTGGCTGGCCCTGCCGGTGTAGTTGTTCCTTGTCCAACAGGCGAGTAGGGGGGAGTCGGGGATGACGATTTGATACCTGGGCATCGCTCATATCCTGTGAAGTGGTCCATCCGGTCGCACAGCCAGCACTGTCTCCTGGTATGTCCACAGGCCTGACCCACCCCTCCGGGACAGGCCAGCTTACTGCACATGTGTTCTCGAGAGAAGTGTTCTCCGAAGCAGAACCGGCATCGAGGGGGGCAGCCACATGTCGCTTCAAAGTGTCCGGTTTCCAGGCACCTACCACATACCTTAAGGGGGCGATGCTCTTTAAAAACTCTGATATTGCGGGCTCCCCCCCGCAGCCAAATCTTCCCTTCTGCCAGTCTTTCCTTGATGGCCTCATTATTCTCCACCACGAAGCGGATGCCGCAACTTGTGGCATTGGCCTGCCTCATGGCGTGTATAGATCCCATAATATCGGGCCGGGATACAGTGACTACACCAGTATTGGATTGCTCCAAGTCAGTGCGAAGGCCATCGAAGGCCGCGCTTCCAGTCCACCCTTCCACTTTCCAAATCGATCCTCGTCCTGTGTCAGCAAGCGGAACACCAGAAACAAAGATATTCACCTTTTCCAGATTCCTCTGCAATTCAAACTCCGGGAGTGACAATTCCCTAAGTAGATTGAGCCTGGCCTTGTCCAGCCTGTTGCCTAGCTCTGTCACGGAGTGTGCCGCCAAGGTCAGGAAGATACATCCAATTTCCGGCCGGACATGTCCTGCGCGAATATAAGGAGCATTTCCTCGAATCTTTCCCTGATTGGAAAAGGTCACATTGATCCGATTTCGGATTGTCTCGATGTCGACGCCCTCTGGCAGGGCAACCTTCTTCCGGGTGGCGAAGCGCATGGTGATGTGCCTTCCCCTAGCATTCGGGGTTGGCGACGAGCGCGGTGGTGGTGGTACCGAGTTTAGTGGGTCCGGGGGTCCCATTGGTACCCGTCGGTATTCCAATCGTACCTGAGCCGCACCTATCTTGAGACCGGCCAGTGCTGCTGGCCCAGATTGAGCCGTTGTGGCAACAGGTGTCGTAGCTTTGGGGCCTGATTCCTGTTTATCAGCCTTCCCCTGGGTCTTGGCCGGGGTCGCCGCCTCCCTTTCATCACCAGATTCTCTGGCAGCCTTTCTTCTCCTTCTAGCAGCACCACTCAGGCGCCTGCCCCGCTTCCTTCGTTCTTTCTTCTTATCTTCTTCCTCTTCCTCTTCCTCTTCCCAGTGAACAGTCTTGCCTTCTCCTCCCTGGGCTACTCGCAAGACTACCCCTCCTTCACTGGAGGAGCTGCCGCTGCTGCTGGACTGGTGGGATGAGGCCGCTGATGTGGGCCTGGCAGGCCGAACCCGTTCCTGCGGGCCTGCGGGGGGTTTGGGCACGTATGCCATTCGTTTTACTACCTCTGTGAAAGAGGCTTTAGCAGCAGGAGCCTCCGTATGGGCTTCCTTTCTCCCGGGGGTAGGGGATGGTGTAGTCGGCTCCGAAGAAACAACGGAGGTGCTGCGAGGTATAGCAGGGGGTGTGCGGCGGCGGGGGACGACTTTACCTGAAGGGCTTCGATTTCCTCTCCTTGCCTGCCAACAATGTCGGTCAGTGCTTTTACTGCCCGTTCCAAAACATGAACTCGACTCCAGTAGTTTATCCCGTGCCTTGGACCATCGTCGTCAAAGGTGGGACCACTGTTCATCCAAGTCCGTACATCCTGTACTGTGTCGTTCTCAATCGACCCAGACTCCGAGGAGAGGAGGGGTTGAGTATTACCAGACCGGATGTCCTCCAGACCTTCCAACATGGATCCGATTATACTACCTGAGCGGGGTTCAGGAGAGGGGGTCCTACCAGCATCCAGCATCTCACAAACACCTGCCATGATCGAGTCTGCCTGGGCCACTACCATGTCAGCGTCCTCAAATTGGGTTTCTGGGAGCTGGACTTCCAATGGGGTTGAATCACCACTGGGGGTTTCCAAGGGGCCCTCCAGTTGGCTTCCGGGAGGTGACACCCATCGTCCAGTAATAGCCGGAGGTGACGATTCCATGGCTGGTGAAGGGGCGTGTACGCTGTCGCCCAAACCGGTCGCTTCCGAGTTGCGTCCTTCGTCCAGTTCCATAGGGGTGTCCCTGGCCAGTACTTCAGAGGTGGGTAGGACATCCTCAGTTATTAGAGGGGATGGAGAAGGGGGTGTGGCTTCAATTGCTGATGGGATCATCACAGGTGGGGGGATGGCCAGACGCCCATGGTGAACACCCAGTGGTAGGCCGGGAAGAGCGGGGACAATCTGTTTTTTCTGTCCCTCATCAACATTGATAGCCCTTAAAAATTGGGGACCAAGGAGAGGAGCAGCAGATCGCTTAATGGGAGATGCCGACCGTGTCCAGTGGCGCGTTCCAGAGGCAGGAGGGTTGTAATCCTCGTCATTTGAGTCGTCCATTTTGAACTTCGGGGTTTCGTAAAGAGCCCTTTCGCCTGAAGACATTCCTGCCAGAAAGGAGGGAGTCGAGGAGCCGGTCCCGGTATTGTGAGCCTGGCGGAAAAAGCTGGGCATCGTGCTTTGGACAGCCCTAGCGAGGGGAGGGGTAGCGGACCAAGAGCTGGCCTCAACCGTGGCAGCAGTCGAGTCGTCCTTGGTGGGGGGGATGGAGGATTCAGGGACTACAGCCTGAGAATCTTTTGGAGGGGAAGGTGCGGGGGCTGGAGAGTATTCCGAGCCATGGTCCGAATTGAACCGAACGAAGAGTCCCGTGGTAGTGTCCTTGCTCAAGCCACACGTGGCTGAGCAGCCTCTCCCGATCAGGAAACCTCTCACCAAAACCTCCACTTCTTTCATCGTGGCAACGGTCGCGTCAGCGACGGTTTGCGGAACCAAATCGTCAAACTGCGGGTTAACCGCATTCTGACACCCGTGGCAGTGGTGGAACTGTAAAAACCTAAAGTTTCCCCTGGGTGCAACATAAGACCGTGTAGTTGTAGGGACGAGGCCACGGTCAGCCTCAGTAGCAGGCGCAAGAGACAGGGCCGCACGGGCTGTCTCAAGCGAGGAGGAGGGGTTGGAGTCGAACCGGACGGGGGACGACATCCTCGAAGGGGGGGGAGAATCCGTGGAGGAGGAGGCTGTCGAAGACGCCATCCTCGCCCAAACTATACTCAGTGATTACCGGGACCAGGCCACGGATATCTCACACTGAAGTATCTTCTAAGCGAGAACAACAACTTCTAACCGACCGCCCGAAACGAAAAACACAAACAAGTACAGTAGATGAAGTATTTATCGCGAGCGAAATAAGGTAAACTATTGGTTATGCTTACTTCCGACACGGAGTGCAAGAAGTAGGAAAAGTACTTAGAACAAAGTATGAAGAACTTATCCTCTTTGGCCGCATTGACCTCCTTATATAGTGTTCTTCCTGCTCATAGTCACGTGACTCAAAGTGGTCACATGCGCAAAACCAAATTATAACAAACTAATCATATGACCAAAGTGGTCACATGCTTGAAACCCCTGACCTCATCACGAGGTCATATGCTAAAAACTCATAAACTAATCATAATGCAATAAACAAGTCATATAACTTGAATGAGTCATATGCACGAAACCCATGACCTCATAATGAGGTCATATGCTAAACATAAATCATATGCACAAGGCATACCTGCAAGGCACACTCGCAAGGAAGACTCGCCAGGCGCACATCCCATAACTCATATTTGAACCATGTGCGAAAGTATCACAAATCCCACACATAACAAATCATATGACTCGAATGAGTCATATGTGTGAAACTATTACATACCTGTGACTCATAACCATGTGTCACATGAAAACCTTTTCCTTGCCAAGCCACATTGTGACACCTATCCTCTTCGGCCACATTGGCCTCCTTATATAGTGTTCTTCCCATCTGTAATCATGTGATCCAAAGTAGTCACATGTGCAAAACCAAATCATAACAAACTAATCATGTGACCAAAGTTGTCACACGCTCAAAACCCATGACCTCATAGCAAGGTCATGTGCGAAAACTCATAAACCAATCTTAATGCAAGATACAAGTTATATGACTTGAATGAGTCATATGCACAAAACCCATAACCTCATAACGAGGTCATGTGCAAAATATAAATCATATGTGCAAGGCATACCCACAAGGCACACTCGCGAGGCATACTTACCAGACAAATGTCCCATGACTCATAATCGAGCCATGTGTGAAACATAACATAATAAGTCATATGATCCAAATGAGTCATATGCGTGAAACAATAACATACCTATGACTCATAATCATGAGTCATGTGAAAACCATTTTCCGTGCCAAGTCACATTCGTGACAATACCCTTTTAAGATTTATCTACAACTATTTGCACTATTTGTTAGTTTTTGATAGTAAGCGCCTTACTTCTGAACGACTTGCAATGTATAGTGTTGCAATTAAGGAGAAAAATGCTCCATTGGAAACCTGTTACGGCTTTATCGATAGAATCTTAAGGCCAATAAAATGACCTATTTATGGTGAAGAGTCAGTATATAATGGATGGAAGTAATTTCACTGCTTCAAATATCAATCAGTTATTGTACCAGATGGAATTATAATACACTTATATGGACTAGTTGAAGGCAGAATCCATGATGCTGTAGTTTGGACTGAAAGTGGAATTTCAAAATTTTAGATACATATATCTATGCTCCAAATGGCTCTGCATTACAGATCTATGGTAATCAAGCATACGAAATTGGTGACAATCTTACATCACCATTTGGTGGTGTGACAGTTACCTGAGAACAGTACGAGTGGAATAAAGCAATTTCACGAGTAAGGATTGTTGTTGAATGGTGTTTTAAGAAAGTTCTCCAACTCTTTTCGGCACTAGATTTCATACAAACTTAGCACCGTTTACTCTCTCCTATGTGCTTACAATATCCTATTGCAGTTCTGTTTTATAACATCCATGTCTACCTTTATTATCCACAAATCTTACAGTATTTTGATCAAGAACATCAACTTGACCTTGATGTACCAGTTGATATGCCTGAACTCCTCAGGCTACCAACATTGGTAGAATACTTCCATTATCAGGATGATTCTACAAACAAATAAGCAAATAAGTGTGGAAACGAAGGGGCAATTGGGTGTCACGAACTTGGCTTGGCATGAAAAAGGTTTTCACGTGACACATAGTTCTTAGTCACAGGTAGGTTATTGTTTCACACATATGACTCATTCGAGTCATATGATTTGTTATGTGTGGGATTTGTAATGCTTTTGCACATGGCTCAAATATGAGTCATAGGACATGCACCTGGTGAGTATGCCTTGCGAGTATGCCTTGCGGGTAAGCCTTGCGCATACGATTTATGTTTCATACATGACCTCGTCATGAGGTCATGGGTTTCACGCATAGGACTCAGTCGAGTCATATAACTTGTTTATTGCGTTATAATTAATTTATGAGTTTTTGCCAATGACCTCACTACGAGATCATGGGTTTTAAGCATGTGACCACTTTGGGTCACATGACTATGGGCAGGAAGAATACTATATAAGGAGGCCGATGTGGCTGAGGAGGATAGGTTCTTCATGCTTTATTCTAAGTACTTTTTCTCGTCCTTGCCGTCGCTTTGCCCCAAGCGATTCTTTCGCCCTCATGATGGGCCTTGATGCCTTGGATTCTGGGGGAGATATCTGAGTTTACTCAGTAGTTTCTGGGGTCTTTGGTGTTGAGGTCTGTTAGGTGTTGCATGGCGGACTACTTGTTTGCTTCTCGTTTTGTCGCTTGATGGTTTCTCACAACGCTGTCACTTCGAGCACTTTATCACGGTCGCATACAAGCCCCTTTCAGTAAAATGTCTATGGCTTCCTGTCTATCATCTACTCGCAGGTTTCACATTCGATTGGGGGGATTGAACATTGCGTTTGGGGGGATCACCCGTGTCGTTCTTTGGGCCAGCTCATGTCTTTTGTTGAGTTTTAATAAAGTCCTTAGTTCTCGCGATACAAAACGCCCTTGAGTTAGACTGATGACCTTCCCAAGTATCAACGTGTCATACCGGCCGCATCAATCCAGTGGAGAGGGGGCCTCGCTGGCCCCCCCCCCTCCTTGTTAGTACATGTTTCTACGGTCGGAATCCTACAATGTTGTTTATCACCGTTCCCTTGAAAGTTTTGTCCTTGCAGCATATACGGTGGTTCAGCCAGGTGTCTCCTCCTCGCTACGGTGGAGATAGCTTAGACCCTGAAAAATCTTACCCCCTGGTGTGGTTCTTCCTTGCTACCTGGAGTGGTGTGGGACGATTGGCTGCCAGACACTCACATTGTCTATGCGTTTGGGTGGTTCGGTCATGGTCTGTGGTTGGCGGCTTCACCCATTGCAAGTGGGGCCAACCTTCTGTTTGTCTGCTTCTGTTTGTTCGCTCTCCCCGTTCTTGTCGCGTCAGTTGGGGATGCCTCTTGCTCGTTGTTCGGTCCATGCCTGTTGCTGGACCTGTGGAGCTGGCTTTGGCTGGCTCTGCTTACCTTTTCCCAGCTCGGTTGGACTTTGGTTCAGCTGGGTTGGATGGTATGGCTGGTGCTGGCGCCTTCGGGTATTGGTGCTGCCTCCTCTGTGACTCCCGGCTTTGGCTGGTGGGCTCCTCTCGGCTATATGGAGTTGAGGGATGTGGCTCTGTTGGCATGGCCAAGACCAGTGGCTGCCTGATGGGGTTAGGTATAGCTGTCCTGTGGCTGTTGGATGGTTGATCTGTCTGAGGGGCTGAGGGGGCTGGATGGGCTCTGTGGCGCCTGGTGTGTAGGGCTTGGAGGGGGCTGATTGCAGGGGGAGAGGCACCTGGGAGTACCGGTCAGGCATGCATCAGGTTGGGCGATGTCTAATTAAGTGTTTCCGACCTGATGGGGCTGTTGGGTAAAGCTGCTGAGTGCTGTAAAGCTCCTCAACGACCCAGATGGTTGATAGCCACTTGTGTGGATAGTGGGTTGCAACCACCTGGTTGGACTTGTTTCAGTTCTACATGCTGGGTTTTGTTTGGTTTGTTTAGTTTCTTTGGTTTGGCAATGGGCATAGCTGGTGGGGGCAGGACACTATGGGTGGGAGATAGGCCCCACTGGCCGTTTAGGTCTGTTACCACCTCTATATATTTCTTTTGTTTATGAGTTTGTTTTGGAGAACAGGCAGCCGGTACAGGTCCTCCTCACCATTACGCTCTTCGGAAGCACTTGACAAAGTGGGTTTATATGGTCGATGGCCTGGCATGCGGATGCGAGAGGTGGACATGTTGGTCACCTCCTCTCTGCCATTGTGTTGCCTGTAGTTTATGTTTGTTTGGAGGGTTTTTGTTGGTTTTTTTTTTTTTTTTTTTTTTCTTTTTTTTATTGTGGTGGAGGTTTTGCGGGATGGTGTTTAGACCGGGTGGTAGTGATTTTATATTTTGTTGGACGAGGAATCTGGTTGGATTGGTCTCTTACTCAGCTTCAGCTACACTTGGTGCTGGTTGGCCTCATACCAGAGTGGCTACGGACTTGGACCGGAGCGGGCACTGGGTTATTTGATGGTCTTGTAATTAGTTCTTGTGCGGGCATGACACAGGGATGGCAGGTGCGGGGCCATAGACTTAGTTAGCTTAGGATTAGTGGTATACCGGTTAGTGGTATCCCTGTGCTGGCAGGGGCTCGTCGTATGCCAGTGTTGGCAGTATGAGTTTAAATAAAATTAGATTGACTTCTAAGTAGTTTTCCTACTTCTTGCACTCTGTCTCGGAAGTGAGCATAACCAATACTTTACCTTATTTCGCTCGCAATAAATACTTCATCTACTGTTACTTGTTTGTGTTTTCATTTCGGGCGGTCAGTTAGAAGAAGTTGTTCTCGCTTAGAAGATACTTCAGTGTGAGATATCCATGGTCTGGTCCCCGTAATCACTGAGTATAGTTTGGGCGAGGATGGCGTCTTCAGCAGCCTCCTCTTCAACAGATTCTCCGCCCCTTCGAGGATATCGTCCCCCATCCGGTTCGACTCCAACCCCTTCTTCTCGCTTGAGATAGCCTGTACGGCCGTGCCTCTTGCGCCTGCTACTGAGGCCGACTGTGGCCTTATCCCCACAACTACACAGTCATATGTTGCACCCAAGGGAAACTTTAATTTCCTACAGTTTCACCACTGTCACGGGTATCAGAACGCGGTGAACCCACAGTTTGATGATTTGGTTTGGCAAATGGTCGCTGACGTGACTGTTGCTACGATGAAAGAAGTGAGGGTTTTGGTGAAGAGTTTCCTAATTGAGAGGGGCTGTTCACCCACGTGTGACCTGAACAAGGATACCACCACAGGACTCTTTGTTCAGTTTAACTCTGATCACCAGTCGTAATACTCTCCAGCCCTGGCACCCTCCCCACCCAAAGACTCTCAAGCTGTAGTGCCTGAATCCTCTGTATTACCGACCAGAAGTGCGACTATGGTAGAGGCAAGTTCATGGTCTGCTACCTCTCCCCTCGCTAGGGCCGTTCAAAGCAAGATGCCCAGTTTCCTCCACCAGGCCCCTATACGCAAGGATGGCTCATCAACCCATTCCTTTTTGGCCGGGATGTCATCTGGAGAAAGGGCTCTTTATGAGACCCCGAAATTCAGATTAGATAACTCAGAAGATGAGGACTACAGCCCCCCTACTACCGGAACGTGACGCTGTACATGGTAGGCATTCCCCGCTAAATGATCCGCTGCTCCAGTTCTGGGGCCACAATTTTTAAGGGCCATCAATGTCGATGAAGGCCAGCAAAAACAGATCGTTCCTGCCCTACAAGGCCTGCTCCTCGACGTGCACCACGAACCCCTGGCCATTCCCCCACCTATGAGTCTCCCTTCGATCATCGTGGCTACAACACATTCTCCATCTCTGCTGGTAACCGAAGATGTCCTGCCTACCTCTGAGGTATTGGCCCAGGATACTCCCATGGATTTGGAAGAAGGATGCAACTCTGAAGCAACTGGACTAGGCGACAGCGTCCATGCCCCCTCCCTGGCGATAGTGTCCTCACCACTGGCCTTCGGTAGAGAATGTGGATTGCAGGAAGGACACCAGTCAAGCTCCCTGGAGGTTCTACACGATGTCCAAATACCATTAGAGGTTCACCTTCTGGATACCCAGCCTGAGGAAGCTGATGCCACAGTGACTCAGGTGGACTCAATTATGGCAGGGGTCTGTAAAATGTTGAAAGAAGGTAGGACTCCCTCTCCTGGGCCCCACTCAGATAGCATAATTAGATCCATGTTGAAAGGGCTGGAGGACATCCGCTCTAGCAACACTCAGCCACTTCTCTCCTCGGAATCTGGGTCAATTGAGGATGACACTGTACATGATGTCCGGACCTGGATGAACAATGGCGCCGAATTTGGTAATGAAGGACTAGAGGGCAGAGTGAATTATTGAAGCTGGGTACATCTGCTCGAACAGGTGGTAAAAGCTCTGACAGATATTGTTGGCAAACAAGATGAGGAGATAGAAGCACTGCAAGGTAAGTTGTCCACCCGTCACCAATCTCCCTCAGTAGGGCCCAGCAATACCCAGGTCGGGCCGTTGGGAACAGCACCACCCCATGCTCCTGTTGAGGGAAAGGAGTATGCTACAGCAGGCCCTACTACTAAAGCCTCCTTCACGGTAGTGGTGAAAAGAATGGTATACGTGCCCAAGCCTCCCACCGCTCAGAAGAAACAAGCACCTTCCATCCACCCCACATCAGCAGCCTCCTCCCACCAGTCTAGCAGTGGGAGCTCCTCCAGTGAAGGGGGGTGTGACTCTACGTATGACTCATGGAGGAGAGGGCAAATCAGTACAGTTGGAAGAAGAGGAGGAGAAGAAAGCAGGAAAAAGAGAGGGTAGGAAAAGAGGTAGGTGCCTGAGCGGTGCTGCTAGAAGGAGAAGAAAGACTGCCAGTGGATCTGGTAGCAGAAAGGAAACGGCGACCCCAGTCAGAGCTCAGGGGAAGAACACTGACAGACAGGAACCAGCCCCTGTTGCTGAAGCACCTGCTGCTCTGCCAGCTAGATCAGGAACTACGGCCATGGCCAGCAACAAGGTGACCGTAATCCCGATATGACAGAAGTACTGACAGGTCCCACAGGGACCTCCCAACCCACTCAACTCAGTACTGGCACCGCCACCGTCATCACCAACCCCGGATGCCCGCGGAAGGCATATCACTATACGATTCACCACCCGCAAGCAAGTAGCCCTACCTGAAGGAGTGGGCATCGAGGCGATTCAGAATCAGATCAACATGACCTTTTCAAATCAGGGAAAGATTCGAGGCAGTGCCCCATATATCCGTGCCGGGCATGTCAGGCCTGAGATTGGCTGTATTTTTTTAACCTTGGCTGGACATTCCGTTACGGAATTAGGCAACTGGCTCGATAAGCCTAGGCTTGACCTACTTAGAGAATTGTCACTACCAGAGTTCGAGTTTCACAGGAACTTAGAGAAGGTGAAGATCTTTGTTTCTGGTATCCCACTTGCTGACACAGGACGAGGGTTAATATGGAGAGTTGAGGGATGGACTGGAAGTGCAGCTTTTGATGGCCTCCGCACTGACCTAGAGCAATCCAATGCTGGTGTAGTAACGGTATCCAGGCCAGATATTATGGGGTCAATCCACGCCATGAGGTAGGCTAATGCTACAACGTGTGGTATGCGTTTTGTGGTCAAAAGGAACGAGGCCATTAGGAAAAGGTTAGCTGAGGAAAAGATTTGGCTGAGAGGAGGAGCCTGAAATGTTCGGGTGTTCGAAAAACATAGACCCCTAAAGGTTTGTGGTAAGTGCCTGGAAACTGGCAATTTTGAAGCCACATGTGGTCGCCCACCCCACTGTCGGTTTTGTTTTGGGGTGCACTTCTCCTGAGAACATATGTGTAGCAAGCTTGGGTGCCCGGGAGGTATGGGCCAGGCCTGTGGACACACTAGGAGACAATGTTGGCTCTGTGACTGAATGGACCATTTCACTGGATACGAGTAGTGCCTAGGAGTTAGGTCGTCACCCCCAGCTCCGTCTTCTTCAAGTACAAAGCGAGAGACGGCCCCACCGACGGAACCTACCAAGGGACAAGAATAACAGGAAAGTCAGACAAGGAGGGCCTAGAGACGACGCCGCAGTCGTGGAAGGTCTCCAACATCGTGACTAGTCGAGATCAGCAGCGACGAGGAAGATGAGAGCCCCTGTCAGAAGTCAGACAAGGCCAAGGGTAAGGAACCAGAGTGCCCCTCCCCCTCCCCCTTGCCGGCACATAGGATTTTGGAAACTACTGCCACCTCCAAACCCTACCAAGAAGATACCTTCTGGACAGCCCGGGACTAGGATAGTGGTACCCCCTATGCCTCTGGCCCTTGTGGCCTGAGTGGATCAGTTGAGGCCCCCTTTTAATGCTTATTACGACAATGGCATTAAACGTGGGGAGGAGTAGTCGGAATCGAGCGTTGGCGTTTGATTTGTTTTCTTTTGTTGATTTGTTTTTTATTATTGAACCGCCAGTTAACCTGGAGGGACTGCATGTACCCATAGACGTTGATGGGTAGGATTTGTTTTCCTTTGTTAAGAAGTCAGGTGTTAAGGTATTTGTCAGATCCCATATTTGTGGAATGTTTGAAATGGCAGGACATGTGGAGAGCAGTGCCAGTGTAGGCTACTGGGAGAAAAAGGTGAAAAGGGTACTTACTGGGGTTTACTTCCAACCTGGGTACACTAAGGACCAATTTGTTGGCTGGTTGGATGAGCTCGGAAAGCCAGACATCGTGTTTGGTGACTTCAATGCCAGACACCAGGATTGTGACCCCAATGTGGACCACAACAATACGGGCAGACGGTGGCTAAAACAGTGGTTCACAGCCCCAACACGCGATATGAATATGGTCCCCCCGACAGTGCCTACCTTTCAGGACGTGTTCAGAATTGACCTCTACCAGTACAAAGCACCATATGTCAGGCATTGATACCTAGATGCCGCTGACTGTGAGCATAGTGCTCAAGCCCTGAAGTTGACGGTCGACCTTCCCGACAATGTTATGCGTCGAAGGCCAGCCTGGAAGAAGGCAGTATGGGAAAAGGTTGGGAAGTAATTGGATGTCCTACAAGAGGTAGAAGATGGGAGGTTATGGGAAGAAGTGAGACGAGTAGTGGATACACTCCCACAGGCCTCCATTGGCAGAGGTCAGTGCGAGTGGTGGACACCCGAGTTGGAAAGAATGAGGTTGGATGTGGCCCGGCTACGTCGATACTCCAAACGCAAGGTGGAGCGGATGGAGGACTATAAACTGGTCTGATGTGTGTACCGAGTATGCCTGCTAAGGGCTAGATTCAAGCATATCAGGTAAAAATAGCTAAGAGCTAAGACCCAGACATATTTAGGTTGGCACAGAAGTTGGAAGCTAAGTAAACCCTTCCCTCCATGGCCCACTCAGATGGGTCCTATGCTACTACACATTCAGACATTAGCGACCTGATTGCACAGCAGTTGTCCCCTGTCGACCCCACCACTTGGGGGGATTCCAGGATCGATATGAACAGTGCTCAGGAGATGGAAATTGCACTTGCTAGGTCCCCTACGAATACAGACCCAGGTGAGGACGATATTGGCTATCCCTTCCTACGTTTTTGGAAACGAAGAGATATAACAATATTGAGGCTCCTGGTGGACTACGGGTTACAGCACAATATTCCAGACTGGTATAAGGCTGAGGTGGTGCTCATAACTAAACTGGACAAACCCAGGTAAGATGTCGTAAAATCATGGAGGATGATACATCTCCTTCCAACACCGGCAAAGGTCACAGAGCAGGTGGTACTACTGAGACTGGCTGCCTGCCTGGACCTGGGAGAGACACAATTCGGGTCTCGACAGAAGAGGGGTGTTCATGATGCCATGGCTGTAGTCTTTGAGTTCTTGTGGCATAATGAGGGCTACAAAAGATTGGTCCTGTCAATAGACATCGAAGGAGGGTTTGATAACATTGATATGGATTTGTTGTCTGACTTTTTGGTGGCTAGGAGGTGCCCCAGATACCTTTGTCAATGGATCCGTCGATGGGCTTCCTGCCAGTCGGTACGGTTTCGCTTCAATGGGTGCATCTCTAAGCCCTACTATGTCAGTAAGGGAGTGCCTCAGGGCTCACCACTTTCCCTATGTCTTTTCAGTGGGTATGTGGCAGACATATTCAGGCCTCGCATGCAATACTCCCCCAGTGTATATCAGCTGGTGGTCTCCTACGTTGACGACGGGGTCATTATGGTAGCAGCGGAATCTTGTAAAGCGGCCCAATACCATGCGGGAGAAATATTTGCAGATTGTGACCATATAGCTAGAGCGAGGGGAATGGGATTTAGTGCCCTCAAAACTCAGTGGATTGGGTTTGGAGATAAAGCATGGGAAGGAATAGATTTGTTAGGAGAAATGGTGATGCCTTCGAAAGACTTACGGGTTCTTGGGTATAGGTTTAATGTATTTCTTAACTTTTCCTCTCATGTAAAGTATTGGTTGAAAAGGGGATTAGGTGTTAGGAGAAGGATTTTGGCGTTGGGGAGGAGGTTTGGGAGTGTTGGCGGATTAGGGGCGTGGGAGACTTACCGTTTGATGCAGGCAGCCTACCTTCTAACCCTCTACTATGGGCTTAAGTTTGTAACCGACCACGCGTCGTATGTGAAACATATTCAGGTACACGTTAACGACTGCCTCCGATCAGTGTTTCGAACGCCTATGAGGTTGGCAAACAACATATTGCTAGCCGAATTCGGAACGCTGCCCGTTGCTATTCAGGGAAGGTACCTACAGCGGAGGTGTTATAGTCAGTTCATCAATTACCATTACTGTGACCAGCATCCATGGTTCAGGGAAATATGGCTACAGTGGAAGAAGGAAGGCATAGTGGCACATCGGTAGAGTTCGGACAAGGAGCTCGCCTGTCACCCGTCAGTCTCGATTGGGAAAGGCGAGGCGGTGATGGCTGCACGCCACTGAGTATTATACAAAGACCTGTGTACATCTTCAGATGTAGTTATATACACTAATGGGTCCAAGTGTCCAGAAGGGGCTAGTGTAGCCTGGGCAGTATTTGAGAAAGGAGCCTTGGCCCGTGTTGACGGGTGCTTGGTCCCCCCATCCTGGAGCATTGTAAAATGCGAGCTGTTTGCCATTGTGTGTACCCTCCGGCACGCACAGGATATGGCCAAGAGATACCCAGTTTATGTGTTCTTGGACTACTTGCCGGCCCTTGTCTTGGTTGACAGCATGTTTTCGGATAGTGACTCGGCTGAGTTGTGGGAGGTAATGGTGCCCCTGTTGAATGCATTCTTAGACATTAGTTTCAGTTGGGTCCCGGGTCACATGGGCATTGATGGTAACGAGATGGTCGACCTGAAGGCCAAGGCATGTATTGGACGCCCTCTGCGCCCTCTCCTCTGGAATGGGGTTAGCTTTGGGATAGGTCATGTGACCATGGCTTGGGAGCTTCGAAAGGAGGAATGGAGGACTTGGCATGCTAGGGAGGAACACGAATACTATGCTCGAGAACCAAAAGCGCCTCGACACCTCCAAGGCCTAATCCGGATAGATTCCTACGTTTTAATGAGAATCCATAGTGGGACGGGCATGGTCGGCCATGATGGCTGTGATGGAAGGAATAACCGACACCACTGAACTAAGTGCCCCTGCTATGCTAGAGGACGACCTGCTGATGAAGACTTGTATAAAGATTCAGCAGTTCCAAGATGGAAGTGCTGGTGGACGGAACATCAGTGGCTGGGCTTGGTGATCTCTCGCCATGTCAAACTAATAGATGGGGAGCTGGTTGTGGTGGGTAATCCCTTTGACGGCACACTGATAGTGCAAAGGAATGGGGGGACAGTATCGATAGAAGACCCTACGACCTGCACCCAGTACGAGAAAAGACACAACCGCAGTAGCTGCGTACTGCCTGGTGAGGTGACACTACTGAAGAAGTGGTTCTTTTTGCCCGACCAACGACAGTACAATTATCCCTGTTGTGGTACCGCCATTGCCACTGCTACTACAAAGAAATGCACCACTTTCACGGAACACTTCGAGAGGCGTCCCCGGTATGTGCGGATTTGTCAAGACCGATTCTGGCGCTCCCAGCATTTGCAGTGGGATGAGCTGGACCTGGCGACATGGACGTCAGTGGTTTTGAGGTGGGCCAAGGTAAAAAGGGTTACTGAAGGAATCACGATGCCCCTACTGCAGTGTGGTATTGGCAGTGGATTACTTGGATCTTGGGTTGTATTATAAGAGGACGGAGGGGTGTTGGGACAGACTATACATGTCTTTTGTGGAGTATGTGAGTCAGATTGTGTTGGAACTGGATAGGGGTGAGGGTATGAGACGGTGGCTGGGTAGCGAGGTGGGAAGACGTGTTAATCTGGGGCAGCACTAGTTGCTGCGAGCGCCTGTGAGTCCACTTAGGTAGTGATTTTTAGATTTATGTTTGGGGGGAGCGGTTGCGGGGTGGAATGGTCTGCGGTAGTGTATTTTAGATAGTTTGTTTTATGGCGTGTGGGGGAGACTGGTCATATGCCAGTGTTGGTGGTACTAGTATAAATAAAATTAAGATTGAATTCTAAGTACTTTTCCTACTTATTACTTTAACGAATATAAAACACCTTCATGATCTTTATCTTTATTGCAACGTTATCATTACGCCAAGGAAAGCTCTTCACGAAGAAGAGTTGGAGAAAGCTTACGATAGGCGTTCCTGATAGAAGACAGAGGTCTTGTACTATTGGTAATGTAGGCAGAGGCCTAGTGCTATCGTAAGACTAAGAGAAGAAATAGAAGAAGAAGAGAAGTATCGTTCCCCGTCGCCAAGAACTAACCATCCAAGGAGGGATCATTACATTGGGCAAGCAATTGGGCTTGCAGGTAGCCGAGCGAGTGAGTACTTGAGTGAATGATTGAGTAGGTGGGCAAGCAGGCGACTGGGTAAACAATTAGAAGGATGTGGCATTGAGCGATTGAGTAGATGAGGCACATTGGGCAAGGGTATGATTGGGCGAGCAGGCGAGCGATCAAATAAACAAATGAACAAGCGATGAAAAAAAAGATTAAACAAATAATCAAACAATCAAATCAACCAACCAACCACCAAATCAATAAATGAGAGAAGAAACCAGTGAACGAACAAATAAGTAAATAGATGAATATATCAATAAACAAAAGAGTGAAAAGAGGAAGAATGAAAGAAAAGAGGAAGGAAGAAAAGAGGAAAGAATAGATGAATAGTAATAATAAAGTAGGTGAGTTTTATTACATATCTGCATCTATATCATACATTCCAGCTTGATGGTCAGACTTTTTCACATTCCTGCCTCTCTACTCACTTGTTCCTACTTACTCACTCTGCCCTGCTATTCATTTGTTGTTTTGGTATAATTACTTTGTTATGGTGTAACTTTTAATTATATTTTTTCACAAGTACTTAAATAAGTATTGAAGCTTCTAGATCGATGTTAGTTTATTGAGACAGATTGTGGAGGTTTTTGAAAACTATCAGAGAGTTCAGAGATTTAATGAATTAGTTTGAAGATTCAGAGATGGACAGGAGATTTTTTGGACATGTTTTTCCTTTGTTATAATAGGAGCTGATGGAGGAAAGGGTAGCATGCTTGGAGAGATACAGATAGGGATAGTGATTCATAGAATAATAAGAATACATTGTTTATATTTTACTTGTTCACCTGTCTTTATAGTTAGTTTAGAGAAAATCAAGCAAAGCTATTTTTATCCTTACTTTACGCTTTTGTGTACGTCCTACCGCAGACCTCACCTAGTGCTGTAGTTTCTCTCTATCACTATGCATGTCAGTCATTGACTATTATACACCAATAGAAGAGAGTAGAGGAACTTGATAGTAAGGGAGTTGTAACTGCCTAAAGTCTTTATTACTTATTTCTTTTATTAACATAAAAGTATAGAAGATACTAGGAGAAATTTTTAATTTATTAGTAGAATTGATAACATGATAAAATATAGTTGAAAGAGAGGCAAGTATGGAAGATGAAAGCAGAAGAAGCTGATTGAAAAGTTTGAATTACAATGTAAGTTAATGACAGGTATAATTTCAATTGCATGATACAAGAGTTTTCAAAAGCATTTGAATTGACTTATTTGTTCGCTGATTACTCTAGATCAATAAATCCATTTTTCTTCTCAGCTCATGCTGTTCTGCTACGCTCCTTCACTCCTGTTCCTTCTTCTGCTCAATTTTCTTTCTCAATTCTCTAGCCTTCTCGTGAAGGCCATCAACTACACCTGCAACCTCTTTCACAAAAATGTTTTTTGCTTGCTTCATTTATTTTGATGTAGGAATTGGAGAAATGGTCTTCATCAATATCTGTTCCCTGAGAACTGTGATTGACCAGAGCCATATGGGATTCTAAGGAGCATTTTCAGATGAGGTCTTCTAATGAGCAGTGGCATAATTTCTTCCCCTCTTCCCTCTTCTTTTCCAAGGTTGTTTTTGCAAGTTGTTTGATCTCAGAATTCTTACATAACAACTTGTATCAGAGGATAATATCGTCAAGTATTTTGATGTGTTGTAACTTCCTCATCCATTCTTGTTTTTTGTTTAAACCATGTTTCTGCTTTCTGTATTAACATTAATATTCTATTTCACAAGATATATTTTATTGGATTTTATTTAAGTAAGTTGACATATTTAACTAACCTTATACCATTGAACTAACTTCTCCATAGGATCTTTACAGGAAGACTATGATTGACTCATCCTATAGTTTGCAAGACCTTTTGAAACCTCACTCCAATGTTCTTCCTTCCTTTCTAACTGACTTAAGATTGGGCCACCGGCTTGTACCTATTGGACCAGAGCCCTGTATTCCCATGACTATCATGTAGCACCTCGCTTTCGACTATCGTATGGGGGGGTGAGCTGCTCAACACTCTGTTGCAAGCTATTTTCGCCACCAATACTGCAACCACTCTGGTTGTAAGAGGTAGAGTGGGCTTCAGAGGAGGTATTTGAAATTGAAGTATGGATGATATGATTGGAGTTCATCTTGGATGGTCTTGTTGTTTGAATTGTTTATCTGTTTTCTGATTCTAATCGCTCTTAAGTTGATTACTTGGTCTGACATCAATCACTTATTTAGTTCCATCTACCACAAAGTCTACTCAACATCCAGCTCCAAATGTCTAATTCTTGGCATACAGGGATTCTGGATACATCCAGCGCAAAGTCTCTAATATAACATTACCTTTCAGCTCCCCATTCGTCCATTAATAAGCCGAGGAAGCCTCCGTCGGACTCTCCTTCCTCCTCCACCCTCGTGAGAAAAGTATTTTTGGCTTCGCTACCAACATACCGGTAAGCCAAAGGCGGGTTTGTGGCCGCATTCAACCTACAACGGCGAAGAGGCTCTCAAATCTCCAAAGTTAGAGGGGGGATGGTAAATAGTATTGTCCCGGTTTAGTAACTTGTTATGTGGGCGGGGGCTTAGACGCTCTTGTTATGGTTGATGATCCACACTACAGCTCCCCCAAGCTCTCCTCAAACCTCCACTCCCCTTCCCCGAAAGTTCAAATTTATCTTTTTCACAACGCCATACAGCCCATACCGCGACCGTGATCGTACCGTGTTATTATATCCCCATACGCACACCCCGTGTCTTATCCTGTCGGCGCTTGGAGCCGATTATATACTGGGTTCTGTCCTTGTACTTGTCCACAACTAAAAGGGGAGGGAAGGAAAGGGAGAAAGGAAAGGAAAACATCTACAAAGCATCTTTTTCACTCTTCGCAATATCTTCCTTATTTGCTTCACAAAGCGGAGGAAAGAACGCGACATAAGGAGAAATGACCTTCAAAAACATATTCAAGAAGGACGGTGGTGGAAGTAGTGGTAGTAGCAAGAAGGAAGGAGGGTCAACAACACCACCGCCACCAACACAAAATCCCGAGTTCACCTTCATCCGCAGCGATACCGTAATGAATCTTCTTTCCATTCTTCATTCTCCACCAGCGCTAATTACTGACACCCCCCTCCATTTCCCAGAACACCCAGGACGTCCTGAACCTCCACGATCGCAACCATAACCACAACCAGCACCAGCAGCAAGATAAAGGCCGCCTATCACTCGACCGCCCGCACTCCTCCTCCGGACGTCCCAGATCTCCCAGCAAACTAAGCCTCTCCACTCTATCCCCCCGGCGCAGATCCAATTCGTCGGCGCACGTGCCCGCGGACTTACCCAGCATCTCGAGCACCGGTGACAAAGAGCAGCAATGGGAGCTGCGGGCGGCGAAACTTGCTCAGAGCGGGCAACCGAGTCCCGGGATTGTGCCAAGGGGGTATGGTGAGGAGGTGGTTGCTCACAGCGATGTAAGCTCCTTCCCTTTCCCTTTTTTCCCTTTCATTTTCGTTCCTCGCACCCTTCCCTCTTGATCTTGAGGAGGAGAAGGAGGAGGGAGGGAAGGTTTTGCGGTGATTTTTTGGTTGGTCGGTCGGTTTTTACTTTTTCTCTTTTAGGGATTGGTTTTGGTTAATTGGTTGGGTGCTGATGGTTGGTGGGTGTGCGCGCGGGGTACGATAGGATAATATTCAAGAGGCGATTCGATTACATGAGGCCGGAGGTATGTTTATGTTCGGCTTTATAATCCTCTTTTTATTTTATTCTTTTCCCCGATTTCGCACGAAAATTTGACGTACCCTTCTACCCTATCATGAATATCTGTCTTGCGCAATACCCGCATGGGCATATGTTTGGTTGATCGGGCGGGGAAGATTACAATACCATGATCAAGATCAATTACGATAATGGATGGATAGATGGGAAGATGGATAGAAACGGTAAAAGCTAACTAACGAAAACAGAGCTAGGAAGGTCTACAGCAATCTTCGGACGTCTCGCAGATCCGAACGGCCCAAACAACCCACTATCCCAAGTTCTCTATGGACTCGCCCTCCGGTAAATAAGCCCCTCCTCCCCCCCCACCACGATTATCACCTAACATAATGTAAAAATATAGTCATGGCTGGGGCATAGAACCAAACCTCCCCCGCGCGCTAACCTACCTCCAATCCGCCGCGCGAAATTCCGCCGCTGTGGAAGAGCTAGCCCTAAAAGCCGGCATGACCAAGGGCGGGAGCGCAAAGGGCGAGCTCGTGCTCGCGATATTCGAGCTGGGGAATTGTTTCCGCCACGGCTGGGGCGTGCAAAAGGATCCCGTCGCGGCGCGAGAATACTACGAGACAGCGGCGAACCTTGGGGACGCGGATGCCATGAACGAGGTCGCATGGTGTTATTTGGAAGGCTTTGGATGTCGGAAGGATAAGGTTTGTTCCAACCCCCACCATCCACTATTCGCTCGATTGCACTTTTCAAAAATGAAAAAGAAAAAGAAAAAAAGACAAGATGAAAAGAGGGGGGGTGTAGTGTGAAGAAAGGAGGAAGGAAGGAAGGAAGGAAAGAGAGGGAGAGGGGATGGAAGTGGGGGATTAACCGTTATATCCTCCTCCCTCTACATACATACATACATACACAAACACCATTTCTGCCTGCTTTCCCGTTCACCACCTCCTCCCTTTCCTTTTCTGCCCTCTAGCATGGCAGCTACATACGCCATGCTCATGCCATGCTCATGCCATGCACCGCAACTCCCCCTCTATTTCACCCCCAAAAATGCAGGTCACAACTAACCAGCCCAACCACCAGATGAAATCCGCAATGTTCTACCGTATGGCGGAAAAACAGGGCAATAAGATTCTTGGAAACACTTGGTTCGTTTTTGCTCCCTCCCTCCCCGCGAAATGCCCCGATCGATCTCCGAAGGGGGAGAGAAAGAGGGGTTTTTATTTTTATTTTTAGTCGGGATTATTGTTTTTCCATTGGGGGGGAATGGAGGAAGGAGTGATGGGGCTAACGGAGATACATGGTGAATAGGATATACAAGGACAAATACATGACCGGCGGTTGATGGTTGGATAGATGGATGGATGCATTACATTGGAGATTCGGGTTTAGTTAGTTCTTGTAAGGGAGGCTTTTTCGATTTCCAATTTCCGATTTTCGATCCTCGATTTCTTTTTATTTTCTTTCCACTCCTCGTATGATACTCACTTTGTTCTCGTACTCGAGCATCACACTTGTATCTAAGCGTAGTCTAGAATACCCATCAGGATAAAGTCAAAACCTATCATACCTATTATACCCCCCCCCAAAAAAAAAAAAAAAAAAAAAAAAGAATAGCCCGACCTAGATTAACAAACAGTACAGGAAGTCGATCCTTGCACCCATTTACCGGTATCAAACACTCCAAACAAAAACCAAAGAATATTGTATTGTTACTTGAACAAAAATCCAAGCCAAGACCTCCAGAACCCCCCCCTCCTTCCTCTGAGATAAAATAATAATAATAATAAATAATACGGTAACAAAAAAAGGAAGGGAGGTGGCAAGGGAATCAGACCGATAAAAAATAAAATAAAAAGATAGGGTAGGATAGTCTACCGGTACCCTACGGAAGACTTGAAGCCAGGAGAGGCAGGTCCAACGGTTTTTCATTTTTTTTTTTCATTCCCCCTAGCGAGCCCTACAGTCAGTACGGTAAAGGCACAACACAAAATGGTTGAGATCCATTAACCGGAAATGGGCAGGGATATATATACTTGAGTACAGGTACTTGTATATTTTTATTGTCCGGTTAGTTTAGGTTGTTTCCGTGACTCTCTCCCTCTTTGTAAAAGGTAGCCTTGTATTATAATCATCCTTTTTCGGGCGATCGCATCCGTTCTCGATGTTACCGCAATCATAGTAACCAACTGCCTTCACCTCTTCTTATTCAGCCCTACCCTGGTCCGCCCTGCCCTATCCATCCATCTTTCAGCTCGATTCTTACCCCCTACGGTAAACCCCCTACGGGTAACCCGTCCTCAATCCCGTAACCAATCAATTAGACTATTAGACTATCAATTCACTTCACTCAAGCACCCATGCTCGCGCACATCATAATATGATACCCAAAATTCAGTAGAAAACAAGTAATTACTATCTCTACCTTACTACAAGTAACTTCTCCTCCCCTCCCCCGCCCCATCCAAAGCAAATATGTACCAGAATGGAAAAACAAGAAATAAGGAAAAACCGAACCAGTGATTTTTGTTACTCAAACTCCACACGACCCTACCGCATTAGACGAATGAAAATCAAAGGGAATCAAGCAGCAAAAGGTAAGGAAAAATTGTGTTCAAGTTAAAAGACAATGTGAAATGAAAAGATGAAAAGGAAAAAAAGGAGAAAAAAATATCTCCTTATTCATAACGTCGTCAAGCTTCGTAACTTCGTAGCTTCGTAACGGCGTAGACATCGTAACTTCGTCACCTTCAAGATTGGGGGAAAAGAAAAAAAAAAGCAGGGCAAAAAACAAACAAGGCAAAACAAGGCTAGGCAGGAGGAAGAAAGAAAAAAAGAAAACCAACCATTTCCAAACCTAAGGTGCCCTAGACGAATTTACAAAATATGAGATGGAAAAAAAAAAAACTGAGCTCAAAAAACCGCTGCAAGCAAAAAACAATAAAGCAAAAAAACTCAAAAAGGCCGCCGCAAAGGAGACGGTGACCAACCTGGGAAACCCGCCACAGGTATATATATCCTTATCAAAAAATGAAAAAAAAATATTATACCGTGGAGAATGTATGCGAGGAAAGAGTTTTTGAACAAAAAAAATCAAAATCAAACCAAACCAAAATGCTCAAACGAAAAACAGGAGCTAAGAAAAATCAACGCAAAACTAAAAATCAAAAGGCAAATTTCAAAAAAAAACCAAGCAGATAAAAAACAACCGCTATGCCAGCCCGGGTCCGTTGAGGAGCCTCCCCGAAAAGAAAAAAGAAGACTTCCAAAGCCTCCCAAATGATTCAATCAATCATCGAAAACCACCACCCAACGTTTTCATCATAATATCTCCACATATAAACACGTCACACGAAGCCGCCCGATGGGGGGTAAAATAGAGGGGGACAGATAAGAACACACCACATATAACGATCAATAAAAGCTGTTTTAAGACAAAAGAAAAGTATTGCAGGTGTATAATGTCGGTGGCCCATCCGACCCGCAACGTCTGCGTACAGACAACTGGGGAAGGGTGTAAAGCACAGGATATAAAAACAAATGAAATCTCAAGCATGTGGGTGAAGACCCAGTCGATCAAGCGTCGGTCCATGTAGATCACGGAGGGGCGGTGATGAGAAGGTGGGATTCCATGAATCCAGTCCCTTATAAAAATATAGGGAAGCAATACGCAAGGAAAGAGACAATGGCGTCAAGTGCGTTTGTGTGGGTCTCAAAGTCTCCATATTTTGTTGATCGGGGGAGGAGAAAGGGGGTAAGGAAATAAGTTTATACGGCGCTATCGCCATATCCACTGGGCTCGCAGTCGTTGGAGGAAGCTTGTCGAGCCTGTTGAGCTTGAGCACGCTGGGCAAAAGCAGCAAAGCGACGGACAACCTCGGCATCAACCTTATCCCAAAGAAGCGAACGAGTGTAGACATCAGCGGCAGTAGGCTTGCTTCGCATGGAGGCAAGGCCTTCTTCCAAGTGGCGCCGGTTTCGAGCGACTGGTTCGGGATCGCGGAGAAAGTTGTTCGAGGTGACATCGTTGTATTCAGCAGCTGTCAGCTGCATGAATGATTCGTGTTGCTGTTCAGCCGAGGGTTTGTCCAATTGAGCGTTCAACATCGCCAAAGAAGAGTCAAGTCCAACCATCTGGGGTACTGATGATTTCGCAACTATCCATGTGTCGGAGGTGGAAGAAACATCAGCTGCCTCAACACGGCTAGCTTCCATTGGGGTAACACCAGCATCCTGGAAGATGTTGTTCAAAACATCTGCTGAGGCAGATTGCAATTGTTTAGCCCAATGCCGGAAGTGAGGGAACAGAAGTCTTGGAAGAAGCAACAAATGCACCACACAAAAGAAGCTATTAAAAAAAAAAATTAGCACCAATATCAAATGAACAAACGTGATATAAACTTACAATAAGCAACAGACCGGGAGCGGCAGCTGGCTTTTCAGCATCACGTGGCTGGATCTTCTCTGACTTGATTGGGGCGATGTCGGAAGACTGCAGGGACAGGTCGTTATTCCAGTAGTCTGCTTCGAGATCGAAGTCCGAATCGAGGTTGAAGCCGTCGCTGAATCCAGATGAGCTGGGGGCATGGGCCATAGGGGCACGGTCAAGAGCCTCCTGCATCTTCTGGACTTGACCCTCGAGGTAAGTGTTCTTCTTGCGAAGTTCACGGGTCTCGATGGTATGCTCGCGAACAATATCCTCCTTCTCCATCTGAAGTGTCTCAGCCTTGTGGGCAAGGAATTCACGTTCCCGGATCAGGTTCTCCATTCGCTGGTGCATCTGCTCCTCCTGCATCGACATGGCGTTAAGCTTGTCCTCAAGCTCTTGGATAACAGCACTGTGGATCTTCTTCTCCTCCTCCAAACGCTCAGTGTGCTGCTTCTTTCGCTGCCGTGAGTCGAGACTAAATTTAGTGGTGTTAGTTGTGATAACAAACTTCCAATTTGGTTCGAAACGAAACAAGGGAGAGGGGGTTGAAACATACGCAGCTTGTCGGTTCCTGAGTAACCGCTTTTGTTGCTTCAACTCCTTGATCTCGTTATCATCTTGAGACCGCGCAATCAACTGGTCAATGTTCATCAAAGTCCTCTCGGCCGGGATATCGAAGCGAGCATTCTTCTTTCGGATCCCATCTCGTCGCATAACATGTAGGGGGGAGTGAGCACGGGGAGCGGGGCTCTGTGGCCTCATCCTCTTCTGCATGGGCTGCGAATCGTGACCCTCAGCACCCGAAGCCTGCGCCCAATCCTTCTGAGCTGGCGTCGAAGGAATGGAAGAAACCGCACCAGCACCCTGGAATACTGTGGCATGAGGGGTGATGTGAATGTCACTACCAAAAGCACCAGCCGGGCCAGCACCGCCGATAGCAGGAGCCAGATATGCTGAGCCATCTTCGAAAGCTGTGTTAGGGAAAGCATTGTTGTCGTACACGGTAGGAGTGCACGAACCCGATGCACCATGATTAGATGACCACGAGCCGTTCTGCTGGGCGAACGCGGGCTGAGCCTGCTCAAGTTTAATGAATGGGTTGTTTGTTCCGTTGCTGTGTTCGAAAGTTGCTGCCGGCACTGGTGAGTTATCGTCTGCTGGACCCGCAGACAGACCCATATCATGATCTTCAAAGTCCCAGTCGTTTGATGGGGAAAAGATAGCATTGGTTTCAAGGAGAGAAGGTCGTCGTCGGTCGATGGGGGACATATCGAGGGCAGAGTCGAGGAGGTTGTTGTTGTCGAGTATGTTATCGTCTAGTATTGACGACTCGTCATCGTCTAACCACTGCTGCCCCCGCCGTGTATCAAGGGAGAGGTTATTCTGCTGAATGTAGTGATCCATGTTGTTGTAGTGGTATGCCGAAGCTGCCATTATTGTTCGGGTTGTGTATAAATGCTAGGGGGAAGAGAGAGTAGTGGGGTAGTGGTAACAGGGTAAGGTTATGGGGAAATCTAGAAAAGGTAAAAAACAGTAAATACGGGTACAGTACTCCGTTTAAAATGGAGAAGTACGAGTTTGCTGGAGGTTTATTGCAAAAAAAGGAAAATAATGTATTCGAATATAATCTTGTTGGGGACGACAGTCTGTACAGACAAATGGGTCGACTTTAATTCACGTTTGCTTAACTATCTGGGAAGGAAAAACGAGCAAGAGAAAATCCGCGTTCTGGCTTCCAATGCACCGCTATATAGCTCGCACCCAAAGACCAAATGGGAAGTGAGTGAGTGGAAGAAAATGGCTAGGGAAGGGGGGGAAGGTAAAAAAACTGGTGTGGGAGCAATGTGGGTGGGAGCAGCAGTCCTGTACATTTGCAGGAGTAGGAACAGGAGAGGGACCAGGGGGGTGTGAGGGAAAGGGTCGTCGAATGGTGAACGAGCTCTCAGCGAGTAAGAGGTAAGCCCGCAAGAATGGTGTGAGTGTCTGTACCGGTATGGTGAGAAGGGTACGGACTTGGGCTGGGATGTCCTCAACCGTTTACCCAATCCGTTCTCGCAGATGGGGGGGGGCCCAGCCAGTGACAACGAATCAAACAGGGTCATGCATGTCGAGGTCCATCAACCTCCACAGAACGCTTCCCACCCGACGACATTTTGGCCCACCGGATAGGCAGCGCGCCGCGGTGAAAGAAGAGGCCCTCCTCTCACTCTCTTCTTCCTCTCTCTCACCCGCTTCACAAAAATGGCTTTCAGTAATTCTGAGAATAGAACTTTTCATCTGCTCGAGTGCAAAAGGCAGTGAGCGAGCTGGGGGAGTTGGTGAGCGAGAAAAGAGGGAATAGCCCCTCCCCTCCCCCCCCATCTCAAACCTTTCCCCCACTCAACCCACAGAGTCTCATCCAGTTATATCAAGTACTCGCCCTCCTTGTAACTTGAGTACTGTAGATAGTCTCCATCCGCCGCTTTGACTGGCTGTCGCTCCCTCCGGACACTCCCCTTCACTGAGTCTCCCCAATCCCCGTCCCTCCAAACTCTGAGTTGAGGGCAAATCATCAAAGCGAGGCTGGGTCGATTGGTTGCACATGAATCAAGGGTAAAATCCAACACTTTTTCAGTGCCGTTCACGAGAGACAGACACGGAGAACCAGAGGTTAGGTATGCTCAATCAAGCACTCACATACGATGCAGGAAGCAAAGCATTCGTGCTCATTCGCGTACGAGTACTTGTTGCCTTCGGTAGGTCCACAGCCTCTTCCCCGGTCCCAAGTCCCAGTCCTGGTCCATCATCTCGCTCACACGAACTTGAGTGGGAAAAAGAAAGCAAGAATGACCCCACTTCAAAGCAGCGAGTAGGAAGGAATGGTTATCGAGGAAGTGAGAAAAGTGAGAGAGCGAGTGAAAAAGAAAAGAAAAAAAGGCTCCCTCGTTTTTCCCCTCTCTTTCTCTTTCTCTTTCTCTCTCTCTCTCTCTCTCTCGCTCTCTTTACTCGTGCGGTCCAGCTAGTTACCCTCCGTTTATCGCTCCGGGTTGCTATCATAAGCGTCCTGTCAAAAAGCTCTAAGCAAACTGTGCCCCAAAAGGAAACATACCTCTCCGCAATCCCATCCACTCAAAGCCTCATCCTTCTGGTGGACGAACGAAAGTTTCGATAACTCATCACATCATTGCAGCCCTCGTGAGCCTTTCCTCCGCCATGCCGAGAAGAAAAATAAAATATAATTTTTCTAAAAAAAAAAAAAAAAAACCCAGTATCATAACTAAAACTAGTTCGCCGTAACCCTAGCTTCCCCGCTGATCAACCCAATGAACCTAGCCTCACTCCATTATCTTAGGAGAATAATCGGAAAAATATGTTGCCCTTACAGGTACTTGTATTCTAACAATTATTTGTTATGTCTTGTTTTTTTCTTTTCTTATTTTCTCTTCAATTATGAGGAAGGCTGCCCATTTGCCCTCTGACAACTCATTCCATACAAGGTTTCTTCTCCATGCTCTTGTCTCTCTCTGCGCACTCTTAGTCACTTGCGGCTGCCTTGATTTTTTTCATTTTTCTTGTTCAAGGGAATACCGGTAAGCAAGTACGGCACTCAAGAAAGAGAGGAAAACAAAAAAAGAGAAGAGAGAGAGAAAAAGATCGTTCCTGGGTCCCCTCTCTCATCCAGCTACGTCCTTCCCCGGTCCGCCATCAAGAATCACTGCGCGCGCCTTTGCTTATCTCGCAAGTTTAGCAGCAGCAGACGAGCAAGCAATGAAGCAACCTTGCCCCCGCTCCTTTGAATGTTAGGGAACCAAAGGGCAGAAAAAAAGTAAAAGGATGCGGCCGTGGCGCAAACTGGAAGAGGGAATATCCCGACCAATTCTCGGGCTGAAAAAAAAAAAAAAAAAAAACAAGAGAGCCCCTTCGGATACCGTGGATGTGGAATGAAGTTTCGCACCAAAAAGAAAAGAATAAGCGCAGCACTCGTACTTGTACTATACTCGTATCATACATCGTTACAATGACAGGAAAAGGAAGAGTAACCATGTTCGTTCTTGCAAAACATGTACCGTTGCCGATAAAAATAATACCGGTAATTGGGCTTGATGAAACCGAAAATACCGGTACCGGTATTGTAGTAACAATAATAACCGCTTATCATCTGAACGAATGACGAGAAAAAAATGCGAAGGAAAAAGAAAATCAAACACTGTACCGTACCCGCACTGTAGAGAGGTACAAAAATAACGATGAAAAATGTGAGAGGCATGAGGTAATTGGGCATGTACCAGTAAAAATTCTCGATTGTGGCCATTGACTGACAGGAAGGAGAGACACAAGTGACCGGGTTCGAGTCGGAGGTATTGTGATAGCGGAATTTTTAGAGCGGCGTCAAGTCAAACTGCCGCAGAAATGGGAAAAAAGGGAAGGAAACGGCGATTTGGGGTTGGGGGGCTGAAAAGAGCAAGATTCGTAAAGCAAGATCTCCATCCAACCACGATCTCGCGATAGAAGTGGTACCGGTACCAGAGGTTACAAAAGTTCTGGGCCCTCTCTTCACCCAACTCTCACTCGTTCCATCCTGCTCGACCCCCCCCCCCCCACAAACAAACAAAAACAATGTCAAACATGGGCAGTTACATTAACCGTAGCGACTAGAAGGACATTGTTATTGGGCGGAGGTATACATGATAAAGGAAGAAAAGCGGCGGGGCGGGTAGTTGAGTTTTTAAAAACGGGCAAGAAACGAATGAGGGAGAGGTTTCGGGGGTACCCAAAGTGGAAAGTACGGTAGTGGAGCAACCATCTGTTGGACGAGATGTGAGAGAAGATGTTTTGCCCGAAGGGAAAAAAGGAAAAACGTAAAAAGGTCATATTTTGCCTATCCTGCCGGTACCGGTACTCTAGCACGGGGAGGTTACTAACGACGTAACTTGTACCCAATAAGCGAAAACGCGATCCACGCGCGCGTGAGCAGATCGCGAAGGGAGCTAGGTAAAAAAAGATAAAACACCAACCTATTCTCCTATCATCGATCTGGATGGACGATTTCGAGGGAGGGAAGGGAAAGGTATCTTTTTTCACCCTATCAATGCAATCCAATCCCTTCACCTCTCGACCAACGACAAGATACCAAACCAAGCACAGGGCTGGATGGCAAACGCTTCGTACCCTACCATCGTCGTATTTTCGCCTTCTTGCGGGGAATAACGGACGGGACATGGGGGGGGAAGGACTGGACAAGACCTGTCAGCGGAGAAAGCTTTCTTTCTTTCTTTCTTACCTTGTCCTCCTCTCCTCTCCTCATAGTTCGTTCGCTGGTTCGTTGAAACCATCACCTTCGTCGTCGTCGTCGTCGTCTCTTCCGTATGGAAGACGGACATGTCTTAGGCAGCCCACAAGCAAGGGAAAAGTCCGAAAAGGGCAAGAGGGGGGTGGGGGGAAAGAAAAGGAAAGTACACCAAGAGGCGAAGCGAGGGAAAGCCTCCCTCATCGCAAAAAGGAAAATGACCAGAAGTAGAAGGCCCACAGGACCTAAAAAGGAATTTGCTTCAATGCAGATCAAGAAGGAAGGGTTATCATCTTAGCACCAGGTTACCGCAGAGCAGCTTAACCCCGCTGGTATACGCTACCGTAACCAGTCAGTCCTCGTAGAGCGCAGCATGATGCCGGTACTCGTACACTTTTTGGAGGTGAGTGCCGTAAGTTGACCAAGCCCCCAATGAAATAGCAGGTTCGAACTTCTCCAAACGGCCTTCCCGCCTGCATGGGCTGTACCAGAGTACCGTACCGGTACTGTAGCCTGTAAGCTTTCTCTAACCCCGCCTTCCTTCCTCCTAACTTTTCCCACCGCAGGCGTTTCCCACTCCACTCCCCGAAGGAAGGAAAGAAAAAACAAAATGGCTACCACGCAACTCCCATTCCCATTCCCGTTCCCATTCCATTGCCACCGCTTCCTCCCCCTCCGGACCGAGCCAAACCAACCAAGAGCAAAAAACGCCAGGCCGTCCGCCTAAGCAAGCAAGCAAGAAGGCAGGCGCACAGGCAAAAACTAGTACGGTACTCGAGTAATGGTACCGTACCCTTTTGGTAGTGTGATGGGGGGAGGAAAAGCAGCGAGACTCAAAAAAGGAAAGAAAGAATCCCACAAACCAGGGCTCCAAGCGATTGGTTCGGGCACAGCTCTTAATCCATCAGTGCCCCACGCCCGCCTCCTAGCACATCCTAGTTTACAATCCATGCTCCGCATCGGGTTGGAGTTCCCTCGATGGTGATTGGGAAGGGGAGAGAGAGAAGAGGGAAAACTTTTTTCTACTAACCGTAACGTACCGAAATGCGCAGGTCGTCGTGACCCACCTATCACTTGGCTACCTGGCTGGCTGGCTGCCTACCTAACTTTCGGTGGGCAACTGGGGGCAAGAGGGGGAAGGAATGAATGGAAGGGAAAATGACCAGGGATGAAAAACACCGCAGGCGTGATACTATACAACACAGCAGTGATAGGAGGAAGCAAGAGGCTACCGTACCAGGAGCTACAGTACTGTACAGATGCCGAACCCGGTGACCGACATGACGAAGCGCGTGGTGGTTGAAGGGAGGGGCCCCCGTGCCCTGCCACCATGTTGTCGGGTAACGCTTTCTCCTCCCAGCAGCACACACATACACACACACTTTTTTTTTTTTTCCTTTCCCCTTCCCCTTCATACCTTGAAGTAGGAGGAACGGAAGGTTGCTGACGATACCGACACAATGCCGGACTGTGCTGATTTCGGTTGCTACCCGTAGCCGTGAGAGGGAAGGGAGAGGAGGCAGGAGGGTCATAGCGTCCATACCGATGGTGCTTTTCGAAACGGGGTACAGGTGAAACATGATGTAATTGTTGCAGCTCTGGTAGCTACTCGAACTGTGCAAGTGAAGCATCTGCAATCGTGTCTGAGTGCCGGTACCGATACAGGTACTGTACTCGAGTACTGGTATCACCGTACTTGCAAACTATGGACGATTCAGAGAAAGTCAACAACAATCGAGAGTGGGAGCACTCGGAGGGGGGTTAGTCAGAACAGGTAACCTCCCCGAATCTCATCCCCCCCCACTCCGCCACAACTTTTACGGTTATGGTACGATAACGAGTACTATACCACATCGAGATACAAAGTACCCATCGCCCACATCCACTTACCGATATCCTACCCTATTATACTCGAGCATTAACAGGAAGCGTAATTCCTTTTTTCAACTCGCGGTGAACCAAGCATCGTGAAAACGCACGAGAGAAGGAGAAAAGAAAAAAGAAAAAAGAAAAAATAATAATTGACGTACTCGTACATACCTACTCGGGAGTACGGTACAGCACCGTACCGATAACTTAAAAAACTTCTTTCACTTCTCCGCACCATGCGACCACAAATTATAATAACTTAATAACACGAGTAATAACATCATCACAAATTCGCGGCACCGTATCATATCAACACATCACAAATCCCATTGTGCCCTTATCATAATGAGGGAAGAGAAAAAAAGAAAAGAACAACAAGAACCACGCTACCAAGCTGAGAAGAAGAAGAAGAGAGAGCACGAGTCTGATTCCAAACTTTCTCACAAAATTAAATCCCCCCCATATGTAAACTGTTTTTACCCATCCCATACAGTAATCAAAAACCTAAGGAGCCCTTCCCATTCCCCGGAGGATGACGACGGGGGGGGGGAGGAAAATACCGTACAGTATGATACTCGTAGATATAGATAAACCATGATTGCAGGGGGTAAACTTATCAGCTTACCGGTACCATAATTATAATAATAATAATAATAATATTATTATTATTATTATCTTACGGTACGCTCGTCCAACTACCGTCCGCTTATATATGGTACGGTACCATATTTAACCCTCAATCTTTCGTAAATAAATCCAGCATAGTTATGGGTATGATACAAATATAACCAGAAAACTGGGGTAAGTTTACGGTGGTTGTGCGAACACAATCACATCCGTCCGTCCTTCCGTCCGTCCCGAGATTTGTGCTACTATACCCGGTTCGGATTCCTTCGCACAAAGATAAGTTTAAATGCCCTACCGTAGACTTACTACCGATACGATACCGCTTACTTATTCTACTATACTGTTATGATACGTACAGTACACCCGGGTGCGCTCCAAACTCAATTTCCCTCGCGAAAATAAGGTAGATAGATAGATAAATAGATAAATGCCTGGTTATGTACGGCACTCGTACAGTACCGGTACTTGCGTTCGCTTGGGCTTGTTACGGGTAATGTGTGAATGGAGTTAATGTCATTGCCGTTTCGCGTGGGAGGTGTATGTACCATGTAACTTCGCCGCTTGTATAATAAATATTACTTGTATGCATATCTAGCTGGGCTTTACTGAGCTTTGGATTTTTTGGATTTTTTTCTCCTTCTTCTCTCTTTCTTGTATTTTCATAAAACAATACCATTTTTATAACTAACAATTTTTTTAATTTTTTTTTTCCTCCTTCCCCTCACGATTTTTTGATTTATTATTTCGGTAACTTACCGTACTGTATGTACGCTGCGAGCAGATACGATAGATGATGGCGGTGATGGGTGGGGGAAAAGCGATGGGTTGTTGAAAAAAAAAAACTCCCGAAACACCCCGCTCACCCCCCCCAAGGTCGATGCCGCGCTGTCGATCATTAGATTTATCGCAACCCCCCCCCTCCCCAAGTTCATAGTTTTTTTTTTTTTCCTTCTTTCCTCCTGCTCAAGATACCATTTGTTTACCGGTGGTATGGCATATCTACCGTTTCCCCCCAAAATCTTATAGCATAATATGTCAAGACATACCCGTTCCGTTGGTGGCATGCCTTTTTTCGTTGAATGTGGATAAAACGGTCATTCCCCCACCATTTCCCCAGAAGCGGGCGGGGATAGAAGGGGGGGCGGGCTCGTGCTTCTCTTTTTCTTACGATATCCTACCGGTACCGTGCCAGTATTTTTCTCCATAGGGCCGAGGCGGGAGCGATAATTTCAAATTTCAAAACACGGAATGAACATTTCGACAAAAAAAGTCCCTGGTTCAAACGCCCAAGCAAGGGCGTCATGGTAGACTATTGATATCCCCCCCCCAAAGTGAAGAGCACTATGATAGTAAGTACGGTTAAAGAAGAAAAAAAAAAGGTATATATAATTAAAAATTTCCCTCATCATAAAAAGACACACACACGACCCAAGGAGAGAGGAAAAAGAAAGAAAGGAAAAAGAGTTAAACTACCCTTTTTCGCTTTTCGCCCAATACCTCCCTCCGCAATGTACGCAGACATCTAAACCAGTCAGAATGCTCGCGGCCAATGTGCTCTCCCCTCCTTCATCCTCTAATACCCCTCCTTGAGAAGAAGAAGGAGCAGCAGCAGCACCTCTGCGACGAGAAGGATAAGAAGAGGAATCGGAAACCGGCCCCGCTCTACTCGTGCACATAGTATTATCACCGCCATCACCCATCTCCCCCTCATCTCCCAGTCCGCTGCTGCCGCCGCCGTCACCGCCGTTATTCTTATGCGCACCATTATTTTCCATCTCCTGGACAAGAACTGCTTCTGATAGAACCGTCCGCTTGCAGACCATGCACTCTTTGGTGAGTTTATAGTCCTTCATTGGCAGAAAGGTAAGTGTGCATCTAGAAACTCTGTGTCCAAGTGAGCACTCGGCCACTCTAAGATCGGACCATGTCATCCCCTGGTCGCACAGGGCACACTTCTCCAGCCTACTCGCGAAGCCTTTATCCCTATCGCGGATCTCCTGCAGGCCCGAGCCATCGTCCTCTCCGCGCTCCATAACGTCCAGATCTGATATTCTACGTTCCGAAATTTCCAGTTCTGTGCGCACGTCCACTTTGACTTTTGTCGATAGCCAGAGGAATGATTTTTGTGCGAGCTCTACTATTTGGCGGAAATTGTACAGTCCTAGAATTCCGATACATGCGAGAGAGTATATTATTCTGATGCTCAGGTTGGACTTTTCGGTCGCGCTATTTCGGGGAACGGATAGAATGTTGCAGATGATATGAGCGATTATTTCTGGATATTCTCTTGGAGGGGTGTTGATAAGGAGAGATAAGCGAGGATTGGCGGGGTCTGATAATGTTTGCAGGCAGCATTTGTACCGGAGCGCGTTTAGCTCTCGTTTAGCCAAAAGATTGGAAGCCAAGGAAGCATCGACCCCAGCACCGTCTATCGATATGCTCTTTAGGTCCCAGCCATTACCATCTTGGAAGTGTACTTTATCCAATGACTTTCGGATCCTGTCCGCAATACCTGCGCTTCTACCCCCAAAGCACTCGATTTCGAAGAGAAATGCTTCACTCGAGATCTCTACGGGGGTGGGCACCTGCGGCTCGTCTGAAGGGGGCTCAGCCAGAAGGCCTCTCCTCTGCCAGGCGCCCTCCCACCCGGGGTGTGTGCCGAAGACTATCTTGGTCATCTCCTTAGATGCCGTGATATACTGCAGACTGTCATTCGGATGGAAGCTGCAAGCCACAGCGATAATCCCACCCATGGGGCTTGCCGCGATGCCATACACTCTGGAAGTGCAAGTGGATAGATCATGCTCAGCCATGTAGTCTTGCTTCCTCTCCTCCAGTACGTTCGTCCAACGGGAAGCAATAGCGCGGAGCTCCTCCTCTTCTTCCTTACTTCCCGGCGGGGCGTCACGCATCGGCACATCTTGTTCGTCGCCGGCGCCTTCCGTGATGCGAGAGGTTGACTTTTCGCTCGTGTAGTCGATGATTTGCGTCCTTCCATTGGAACTGGCAAGGTGGAGCATGACCCGCGAGGGACTTGTTGAGGGAGTGAAACAAAACCCTAGTAACCTCTTAGAGCGAGTATATCTTTACACATTGTCATTATACGGGATATTACGTACCGGCAATATGATCCACAAAGCCATTCACAAACTCCCTGGTGGACCTGACCCTCCCATCGCTGCTGATAGCGACAATCTTTACGCTGCGTGGAATAACATAGGCCAGAATAAGGCACCCACTGATCTCCTACATTGTCATTCCGGGTCAACGAATGAACTCACGACTGTGTGCAGGCGCATGTGTGTATGGGAGTGGTCGTGGTGTGGTGTGTGTGTAGGGCAAAATATCTCACCTCTTCAGCCCAAGTTATGGCAGAAACCAGATGAACGTCAGATATCGAGTTCCCAACAACAAGTCTATTTCCAGCCACAGCCGACAGATTATGATTCCCGGGAGAGTGTGAGTAATCTCCCGACTCGAGGGACACGGTGATCGGGCAAATGTACACCTTTCCGCGAAATCCGTAGGCCAGGAAGGCTTTGCTTTTGTGATTGTCTCCTTCGTCGCCACCTCGGACCCGTTTCCATGGACTCCATGCAAGGCAACTCACCCACGTCTCTCTTAACCCAACTTTTCTCACGATCTCTAAATCAATGCCCTTGAAAAACTCTACGATCGAACAATGGTCGTGCGTGATCCTGCGTGTCACATCGTTCAGAAAAGAAAAGGAGCCGGGGACAGGAGGAACAGAAGAAAAAAAAATCCCCCCAAAAGGTACACCACACAACACACGGCGAACCGTGCCTCAAGGGCACGGTAGAACTCATTTTTTTCTCGCAGGGGGATGAAAGTGTAAAAGAGGGAAAAAAAAAAAAAGCTTTTGGACTTAGCCTTTCGGCATGCCGAAGGCGAAAATAAAATAAATAAAAAACATGCAGGGGAAATTTAAACAGACCTGAAAAGCACAATCTGTAGATTATCATTTGCCACCGCGAGCAGTGATTCCGCCCGTCGACTGGCGGGAAAAGTAGCTGCAGAGGACCAAGAAAAAGATCTCGTACGGACCCGCATACGCACTACGGTTTCGTCCTCCTCCTCCTCGTTGAGCTCATCATTGTCCCAGCCCGAGTACTCGATCAGGTACTTTGTAAGATCGTGACGCTGCATATCATTTTTTCGGTCATTCACGATTGTAGTTAGTCAGTCTAAATTCAGTAATTCAACCTATCCGACCAGACCCTCACATAACCATCTTCTCGAACATGGACCACAACCCCCTGCATCGGGCAACTCGCAGCTGTAAGTTTTTTTTTCTTTTTTTTCTCTGAGTGTGTCTATCACTTTTCTCGCTCCCTCCCAACCAAAACCACAAAAACCGATATGCAAAAAAATAAAAATAAAAGATCACACTCACAATCGTCCAATCACTCCAAGGGTCCCACCCAGGGACAAAAACCTTGACCTGATGATTTGTCGTGAGGATACCCAAAATACACCTTTTTTTCTCTCACTTGATCAATATTGGCCAATAAAGAAATTCTCCGAACAAACCCCAGGCGTATGCGAGCTAAGCAGAGAGAGAGAGAGAGAGAGAGAGAGAGAGAGAGAGAAAGAGAGAGAGAAAAGAAAAACTACACATACCTCCTAAACTCCGATACCCCCAAAGGACTCCACGCCGCAGCCCTCGCATATCCCGGACCCTGCTCATCACCAATAGAATACACCTCCGCTACTTGCATTCCCAAGCAAGCCGCATCAACCAATCATTACCCCACCTTTTTTAAAACAAGGGTGAAAAAATGAGAAAAGATAAAATAAAATAAAGATAAAACCTCAAACAAACCTGAAACTCACCGTCTGCAGGGGCTATTTCGGGCAGGGTTTGTATGCTGTGCAGGAGGTGCGTGCGGAGGGAGGCGTGGTGGGGTTTTAGGTTGTTGGGAACCTGATAGAATCATTAGCTGCTGTTTGCTCTCCACCTGCTTCCCCCGGTCGGGGAGGGGCAGAGAAGGAATGGAAGGGGGAGGAAGAAGTTGTGTACAGGCACTCACGAGAATCTGTGCAGTCTCCGAAGCAATAACACATAATTGCCCGTCCCTCGACCAGGACAGCGCGTTCGGATGATTTGGGAATAGTCGGAGTCGGAGGTCGCGGTACATTTAGGATTGAATCGGATTGAGATGATTATGTTATCCTAATGTCTGCTCTGTTTAGATGCGGGAGGGAGCTTTGGGAACGATGTGGGCGTACCGGTACAAGTACTCGTAGTAGTTAATTGGAGAATTCGTGGGGAAAAGTGGGAGGTGATGACGAAGTTCGTAGGAAAAGAGAGAGAAAAAAGAAAAAAAGAAAAAAACGAAGATCCGGGTAGAGGAAAAGAAAGCTTTACTCAGGCAATGGTAGACGTCATGTGGTTTGTGCGCGATTGAGGCTCTTGCGGGAACGAAGAAGGGGGCCTATCTGTTTACTCACAATATCTTTCAATCGTAATCCCCCGGTCGGGTGTTCCTTCGGTTGACTCGGGTGCCGGGGGGGGGGAGGGGGCAATGTGTGCTAACTGGGAACCTTTTGGGGTTTGGGGCTGCCCCACAGCAAGCAAAAGGAAAAACTTCAAACAAAAGTGAAGTAAGGTACGATGAGAGGGGTCACTTAAGGAGGTGTGTTTCAGGATTTTTTAAAGAATTCATTGCAGTACAATATTATTTTCTTCCCCTCGCGCTTTGGGCAGTGGTGGTGGTGGTGGTGGCGGGATGTTTGGTTTGATTTGTACGTGTACAGTTGTTCATCGTGGTACAAGCTGCGATGGATGGGATGGATGGGTGGTGTGGTAAGTATCATAGCTGAGGTTGGGCCAATTCATGCGGGCTGGAACGCTGCTGTAATCATACCGGTATGTACGAGTACTCGTACACAAGTACAGTAAACAGAAAACGGACTCACACTATGTCATGACATGAGCCCATCTTGTGGACTCGGGATGTCGGGAAGGAGATATAGTGCAGTGTTTCTGGTGAAACCTGTTGCTGTCGGCTACCGTATTTTTTGTCGGTAAGGTATCATAGCTCACAAGTTAACTTAGCTTTCTATTGCTGCTTCTGTATGATTTTGTTGGGCGGTGAAGGCGAAACTACTGATCCTTCAAAAAGAGATACCTGTACTGTACTTGTATCATAGCAATTTTGAAATCACCAAATAGAGTATTTACAACGAGGAATGCCATTTACTTCTAGACCTGTTGTATTGTAAATGATACAAGTTTCTGTTTATTCCCTATCCTATCGTAACTATCATATCCCCCTTTTAACTTTTTTTTTAACCTTTAATTTTTTTTTTTTTTTTTTGAATCGCAACCCAACTCCATCTCCGTTTTGTCCGTAGACTTACAGTGAACGCCCCCCCCCCAAAAAAAAAAAACACCATTAATGTGAACGTTTTTCCACCCGCCCCTCTCCCCTCTTCCCACCTCTTTCTTCCTTCCCCTGAGAGCCCCCTTCGTATTCCGCTCCTATTTTTTCTGTTTGTGCTAAGTGCTGTGAGTGAGAGAAGCCGACCGAGGACAGACTAAAAACGGGTAAGGTGTAGGTAGGTAGTAGTAGAGGTGAATGAATGGCTTTGTGCTACCCACAAGGTATCCATCGTTGTCGTTCGTCGACACACGTGTCGCTTGCTCTCATCGGTCGATGCGCCAACAACCAACAGATACCCCGCTGACCCCGCCCCGCCATGACATGCGAATCAGAGAATGTGGGAAGCGAAGGGTAGGCAGAGAAGCGAAGGTGAGAGGCAAAGGTGAGAGATACTAGTGGACAAAAGAGTAAGAAAGCTAAGAGAAAGTGAAAAAAAACAAAAAAAAAACAAAGCATGACCTGTGTCCTTTTGTACCATCTCCTCTCTCGCTTCTGGTGTATGAATGAGTGATGCAGCCTCGGAGGATGGCTTGCTCGGTCAAGGACCTTCGAACCGCACCGTTATGCTGTGTAATTGTGTAATGATGATGATGATGGTGATGCTAAAAAAAAAAAAAGAGAGACATAGGAAGCTGATCCGAGAGCTGGGTATAGGGCGAGGGGCGGAAACAAAAACATAATGTGGGCGTGGAATACATCGATCAGTACGGCAGGTGGAAAGTGAAAAGAAAGGAGGATGAGTCGCTCGCAAAGAGTGGAGCGAAAACAGAATCAAATCACAGCAACCTCCCACTAGTACACCAAACGTGGTATTGGATGTATCATCCAAACAAAAACAAAATGGAGGACCCATGAGACAAAGATGCTGTACAATAAAGCAAAAAAAAAACAAGAGGGGAATCAACGATGACTTGTGGCATGAAAGCAAGCGAATAAAAGCAAGAGAGGAGAGAAAAAAAAGAGCATGAGAAAGTAACCTTAGGCGGGGGTGTAGGAATCGGATAATGCGCGATACGGTGGAAGTCTGCAAAGTTAGTAAAGCCCTCTATAGGCTGTATTATAACAGAACTGTATGTTTTTCTTAACTCCTTGGGAGATGGATGAAATCCTCTTGCATCGTAATCTCGCCAATGTCTTCAGAGTCTTGATTGTCCCTACGGATGTAATCATATTCACTGAGTGTATCCGAGTCGACGTCGTCACTGTCGATTGCCTCTCCGTCATCTCCACTGCTAATGTCACTATCAGAGTCCATGTTGTAGTCGTTACCGGATCCTTGGGCTTTTGCGGCTGCTGCGGCCGCTTGAGCTGCTGCCACTCGCCTTCGTCCAGCCCTCTCAACATGCTGCAGCTTACAAGTCTTATCCGTGCATACCCCCTTCTCATCAAAGTCAGGGCACTCGCGTACGTGTCGTTCTGTACACTCTGCACCCTTGTCGCAGTACCCCAATGTAGCGAAGGGACGGCAGATGGGAGCAGCTGGGTTAACCTTGACGTGCGTAAAAGGGCACTTATCGTTGGAACAATTGCCACGGAGAAAGTGGACGCATGAAGGCATACAATGTGGGCTGGGTGTGTGAGACAGGTCGCAGGAATCCCCCTCGGGGCATGAATTGGCTTGGATAAATCGAGGGCATATGGCGACCTTGTTGGGATCATGAGTGTAGAGGCATGACATCCCGTTCTTACATTTACCTATGGTAAGTAATTGGGAGTGTTTCGTTAGTATAACATCTTCAACTTTATCCAATAAAAAAAGAATTGTAGGGCAGGAGGAGAGAAGCGGCTTGAGCTCTGCATATCAATGCGGTCCACTACAAGAGCAAGAATGAAATCGATTGGAGGGAATTGGTCGCTACCAGTATTTGAATAGTATTTGCAGGGCTTCTTGATATGGCGTGGTTTGCTGAACTCGCTGTCGGAGATGATGGGGAAGCGCCCCCTGTCAGCCACACGGATGATAACGTTAGCAAGAAAATAGGGCCAGAGCTCGATACTCACTGTGATGCTTTTACTAGTCCAACGCGCCAAAGATTTCCGTTCTTGCTTCGCACAAAATTAACACCACCAACAACCGCTTTCTTGGGGGTAGATTTTGCATTTTGTGGACCATCTGTTTGCAACATCGAACCTGTTAAACATACTCCTTGTTCCCGATCCAAGCCCAGTTTATTTTGCTCCTCACCAGAAATCTTGATAAGTTTGCTACCGCCAGCGGCGACTTTGTACCGTTCACCCTGTACGAGGACGTCAAACGGAACCTGTGAGGCAGTATCGCGGGACCTATCCAAGTAACCCCTGAGCTTTTGCTTTTCTCTTTCCTCTTTCCTCATTAATTGGGTCTGGCGGGTCTTCTCAAGATCTCTAGCTCTGGCCTGGGCGTGCTGGTCATAGACCGCAGTGTTGATCAACTGCATATGTCTATCACGCTTTGCCACCCACCCTTCTGAAGATTGTGTTGTACTGTCATTGCCCTGTGGTAAAACTTGTCCTGGTGGGTTGGAAGACATATTCTCTACATGGGAAGTTGAAGCAAACGTATTTGTAGTTGGAGTAACAGCACTCCCATCAGGGGCTTTATTGTTATTGATCACCAAAGTCTTATGATGATGAGTGACAGGGGGGCCGGGCCAAGAAGCCCGACCTCTTGCCCTGCGGGCGGCAACTCCCCTAGGGTGGTGGTAATGTTGGTAGTGATGTGGAGGAATCCATCCTCCTCTTCCTCTTGAGGATTCTAACTGGTTCGTTAGCATACGGAACTATTAGTGTTGATTAAGCCTCCATCAAAGAATGTGGAAGATTCGGCAACTATGGAGTGATAATAATAAAACGGTCGCATACGGTTAGTAGGATATGGGGATGCTCGTTGCGGGAAATGCGATCCCCCATAGGCGGGAGCAGAAAGCTGTTCCGTCTGGTTCTTGTGTCGATTTATCTTGCCTGATTGTTCAGCTCGTCAGTACATTTCCCAATCGACAAAGAGGCCAAGCGAGGCGGATCGGGGTAGTGGGCACTGACCAGCGACTTCGCTGATCTTTAAGAGGAGCGCCTGATTGTCAGACATGAGAGCGGTGAGAAAAAATTGGCGTATAGAGTAGTCGGCGTAGCGCAAGCTTTTTGTTGTGGAAAATAAGCAGAGTGGGCGAAGAGATGAAAGGAAGGGACGATAAGGAGAAGAAGTGGAGGTGAAGGAAGGAAAAGGGTGATCTGAGGATGACGGGTTGACAGGGAAGAAGTGGGTTGGTTGGCGTTTTGTATCCACGCCGATGGGCGATCTGGTCCTGGCATCTCTTGGCACTTGCAGTCATGTGATGGGGGCAAGGCCCTCAGAATTTCGAGTCATGGATTATGATATTGCCACCTCTCTTGTGAAGGTGAAAATATAATTTTATGATACCGCTAAATCTATCGGAAGGGGAAAATTGGTATCATGTCATACTATGATAAAACATCATAAAGACTCATAGTACTCGTAGAAAGGCGAGGGTCACACATTAAAAAACATCACTACTCTACTGTACTAGTAGTCCTCCCAACCTGGATGCCTCCGAAACGTATCTGATAACGGCAGGTATCTTGCGGCTGGCATCCTAACTAGTATGGTACCTTCTCCGACCTAGAAAAGAGCCGGGTAGATCCAGGCATTTAGCTTGGTGTTTGACAATCCTACAAAAACTCCTTACTGCCTTGGCCAAATAAACATATACACACCCCGCGTAATATGAAGGCTCATGTTCCCGTTTCGACCTCCATGAGGTGTACTAGTACTCATGATATATCAAATACCACAACAACCCGGTTTTCGAGTAGCTACCCTGTTTTAGAAGCGAATGTTAAAGGGGTTATAGGGGTGTCAAGTGCTCCTTTTTTGGTAGCCATGGGTGCTATGGGCGCTCTAGATGGTTCTCCGCGGGCCAAGTGTTAACTATGCTGTGCTGCGGAATGTGGAGATGGTTTCAAGCGGCAAGAGTTTTGAAGAAGGGGGGCATCCAGCTCTCTGCATTCACTTTAGTGTGATCGTAAACTCAAATTGTGCTATTTTCACTGGTCCGCTATGGCAAGTACTGTGCGAGTACCTGGATGTAGTATGAATGTGCTGGGACGTTGCAATACCTGTAGTCGCTGCTGTTGGGGTGCTATGTATCTTCTCCTTTTTTTTGCCTCCATTAAAAAATGAGTTCTCAGCACTCTCTTGGTATCCCTGAGCGATAATTCTAGCGGCCTAGCACATATCTCTATCGGAACATCTACAGGCGTTTGGTATCTCTCACTAGCAGAAGACCTAAATTATTATTAAGGGCGCAAAGATCACCAATGAATAGGCCACCCGCTATTAAATTTCCTCATCCGAGGCAGGGTTGCATTTTGGTTTGATATATCGAAACTACGAATCGCCCTGACAGCAACTATAAGACAAGAAAATACGATAAAATCACGTTCTCCAATTCTCATTTTTTTTGTGCTTTCATCCACTTTAGAGCTTCCTTGGAATTAGGATTCAACTCCCAGGTTCCGGCCATGGGCCCGTTCTGATTGTAGATAGCAATTTCTCTCAGAACCTGCCTTAGGTAAGCCTCAGGTTGGAAGAGCTCCTCACGAAACTCCTTCGAGTACCAGTGCTCCTTCGCTTCGAAGAGCTCGTAGAGGCTAGAGATTAGGACGTCCTTGTTCATGCGATACGCCTTATCTTTAGGGTCTCGGCCGAGAGTGGGTTTCTGTACTTTGTTAGACGGAGATAGGTAAGTGGAGTGGGTAAACATGCGGGAGCAGCAGCAGTAAACGATAGTTCCTTCTCCTTTCGGTTCGGAAAGTCCCCAACGGTACCCGGTCTGAGAAGGTTCATCTGCACATTTACTGGTGTCATATATTCTGGCTCCTTTTTGATGGCTTGAGGACGGGCATAAAGGGTCGGGGCGCCCTCTGCCCGGATGGGGGTGACTAGAAGTTCATCCTGGAATTTGGCGACCAAAGAAGTTTTGTTCGCTGTTGGAGAGGCTATTAGTAAATAAGGCCAGTCATCAGATAAATGTTTACTATTACCTTTGGCAGGACGTCGGAAGGTAGCTTCCTTTGACTCACGGGCGCTCTCAGAACCACGACGCCCTTTACTGTACCCCTTGATGAAAGCTATTGGGATAGAAGGTCCGGTTTGTTTCTTTGGGACATCCTTCTCCTCCTCTGCCCAGCAATACATATTGTGAGATTTTCCGCGCGATTCCAAATTGTAATCCTGCGGTATATTTTGACTAGGTTTATGGCTAGGATTCAATCTAAGCCTTATTTCCTGCTTCTGATGGCACCCCTCATGTCAGGGATCCATTTTTGTTGACATAGTTGAATTTGGTGGGGCAGTCAACTTACATCATCAGGAGCTTTTGGAACCTTGACCTTGATAGTGCCGAGCACGATCTCTTCGTTGTCATCAACATCCAACAGCTCTTTCCAATGGTTAGTCAAATATGGCGGGAGCTTGACTAGCCAGGCAGGAGACAGTTTGCTGTTGCTTGCATTTCTAGAGAACTTGAGTTCAGAGGGGTCAGACTCGTATTGGAGGTCATCGTCTTCCCATTTTCTCTTCGTGGACTTCATATGGGAGGGTAATTGAGATAAATGGCCTGGGCTGCCATGGGGGGACAGGAGATCCCGGGGAGTAGAAGATTGCTCCATACTCTGAGAATATAGGTTTAACGTAGGTGAGGTTAATGGAGGATTGAAACTGAGTCTTGAGGAGTGGTAACGAATGCGGTGCTAGTTGTGGCAGTATAGCGGACCAAAGGAAAGTATCGATGAGAGAAGAGATAGAACAGATAAGAGGAACCCGGAGAACACAGGAAAGGGTAGGGGGCAATTTATTGCTTGAAATCATTCCAGGCGTGGAGTTAGGGCTTTCCCTGCCAATAGAATGGTTGAGAGATGGAAAGGGGAACCTCTCAAGTCACAAACCCTCATTCGCATAGTATGTTTGAAGAAGCATGGTATTCTCGAATTTTAGTTCTGCTAACCTGAACCCTGCAGGGCTAAGGATGTTAACCCCTCTGACCTTGTTACGGGTTATGATCTTTCCTGATTATGATACTATGATATTATTATCACAACAGACTCCTCTCTCATCATGGGAATAGAATACCATGTTCTCTGAGTAGAAAACTTAAAACGTCATGTTGGGTCTGACTGCGCGAAAGACGCCTGTGGAGATCTCACCCAACTTAACCCTTCCTGGAAGGTACGATAGATAGGGTATCTTACCATCTATCTATCTATCTTCTATCTTTCTAATTGTGCACTGTATTGTATCGTACTACTTGACATTGGCAAGAAGTGTGGGGTGGGTATCTGGCGACCAATCCGATCAGATTATGATACCCTCTTCCTTCTACCCTAACCCCTACGCCTGACAACAAGGTATGATATTCCTATCATATCAAGCCGGGCGGCGTGGAAGGGAGGAATGAAGGAAAAACAGAATTAACAGATATCTTTGGCTTAGTCAAAAATACAAAAGAAGGCTACCTACTAGACCTGCACATTGCCAGGGGGGGGGGCTGGGTGTTATTGGACTAAAAATCTCTAACCATCTAGAAAAGGAGTAAATCGTTTCCAGCTCCCTTGAAGCCTCGAAGGGGCCTATGCTAGTATCTGTTACTTGTGAGAGACAGCCAAATTAGTGGACGCCTGTGGTTCGTGCAGAGAAGCTTTGGTGTCTCACTCGAAGCAGAAGCCCGATACGCAATCATTGGCACCGTGACTAATCGACCCAACACTCCAATCATGCGCCAACCTCAAGGCTAATAATGTTTAGTCTGGTCACTGGTATGATATTGTGATATAATACTACCGGTAGCCGAACTCTTCTAGTGTATGATACCGAATTCGGCCCAAAATGATCTATTTTCACAGTGTGGGGTGAATGTTGCTCCCGCACATGGCTTGGAACCCCCCAGCTCTCCATCCACACGGCACAACAACGGGGGTGACCTTCAGCGCAGTTACCGGTATATCATACTATCCCATCCCTGAATTACAAGTACAAGTGCCAATGAAAAACTTAGGTGGTACGACCATAACATTTTACAACGGGGGGGTGCGATAGGTAGCCCCTTACCTCTTCCTGGACCGTACACAGTTTCAGCACAAAAGATAGGTTTCAGTATGAAAGTTCAACGATAAATCGAGACTCTGCCCTTGCCAACAATTCTTTGAGGAGGGTCTGTCATGGCATTAGAAATTCCTGGGCTGCTGCTGCTTATTCTTCGCACCGGTGGGTTAGCAAAATGTTCAAGTAGTTGAAGACGCGCCAAGGGTAAGGTACAGTACTGTACAGTACTCAATGGAAAACTAGTGGGTGACGTCGTAGGTATTATTTGATCAGACGATCATGTTGTTGGTCTATAAACATATATCATACCATAATATTAAAGCAGTTAAAATCCCAGACCAGTAGTTTTGAAGTTACTCTCAATTGAGAGAGTGGGAATCGAAGGGTTTAGGAGGGTCCCTCCCTTATCTAGATGGGCTCACATAAAAATTGTGATATCACCAATTCCAATTTATGCCTTCAATTCGTTATTTTCGCTCCGCTCTTGGGATATAATTGGGATATTGTACCACTCCCAATTGCTGTTGTCACCTAAAGACCTCCGGTTTGTGTACGATTTTGGACCCTACCACCAAGACATGGGTCTCGCCAGCTCCCGGTCTTTAATGACCCCCCAAGTGGTTTTTCAAGGTTAATAGAGGTGTAAAAACGGACACCGTCTTTAGTTTATAGTACTTTGACATCTCACACAAACTTGGCACACATAAAAGCTGTGAACTTACTATCGCTTTGCCTGACTATGCTTGTACTATAATATTATCATACCATATCATACCGTGTAGTACATGGGTGCTGCTATTAGCCAACATATTATCATAGTAAAGTAACCAAATGTGACCCCCGGTATTTACTTGTCGCCGGGAAATAACCCTTTTAACTTCAAAAACCCCTAAGTTATGATACCAATATTTTATGGTAGCACAGAGCGGCGAAATTATCGCTCAATAGAATAACCGTTGGGATAAAGTCGGGGAGTGCCTATTTTACTCTAACCGGCGAACCACGTATTGTACTCGTAGGGGTTCCCAAACTTAGCCCACTCTCCCTTCTCAGTCAAAAGGATCCTTCACTGTCTGGTCTTGCGTCATCATCTTGGTTTCCTGATAATATTATAAACAATTCATCTCGAATTACCCCACCACCCCGAGCTCTTGATCTTCCCACCAGCTCCCCATCCTCCCCCTATTCTTTCGCCACAGAGGTCGACAACCATTATCCACTACCGGCAGCTATCCTATTGGACTGATTAGAGGTGTTGTCGTTGTTGTGGTGTGGGTCAGGATGTTCGTTACTCCCTGCGCGGGTCCATATTCTGTGCTTCTTCTGCGCTCCTTTTTTCTTTTTTCTTCCTCCCTCATGAAATGCTGGTTCGGCGCCTGGATGATATTTCATGTGAGCTGACATCAGGTTTCGCTCAAGGGCTCGAAGAACAGATGACCCCCTCACTCTATCTCGGCGATCCAACAATCTTCAATTCTCATGTTCCTCCTATTTTCAGTCTCCGTCTTCTCAACACTACACTCGTTCAATTTATCTTTACACGGACCCAAGATCCCTCTCCGCCGAGGCTAGCCGTCCCGTGAAGAAACACCAGCCAAATTCCCCCATCAGTGATGCCCCTTCCCCCGTCCCGCAGGGGCCGGCCGGATCTACCGCCCCGCAGTATACTCACAGGGCTATTTCCTCTTTGATAACGCCGTATCTGGCGTCGAAGCCTGTAAAGCGCACGTCGAAAAAACCAGCCCGCCCTCACAGCCTTTCCTCTTCGTCCTCATCGATACGTAGCACCGCGAGTAGTATCCTTTCCAGAAAGCGCAAGTACTACTATGAGCACCCCAAGCTTTCCACCCTGCCCTCGGAGATCTTGGACGAGGTGTTCCAGCATCTAGACCAGGGCACTCTTCTTGCGCTCGCTAAGGTTTCCAGACGTATGTTCGATGAAGTGGCGCACACATTATATGCCTCCCCGTCCTTTGCTTCCACATATCGCTTGGCCCAATTTGTTTCTGTGGTCTCGCGGAATAGGTTCTTGGCCAAGATGGTGCGCAAATTGGATCTATCGAACCTGGGGTCCTGTGTAGACCCAGACCTCCCATTGGCGGGATGGAGGGAATGGAAATTTCGCTCCTCCCAGCTCTACACAATCCACCGGGACGACCCTCAAGACAGGAGGAAATCCGGTCGGGTTAGAAGAAAGCTGCCTACACTGAAAACTAGCACTCACCCACTCCCCTCGCCCCTCCTAAAAAAGTATTCTACCTCTAGAGATGTTCCTGTTGGCGGAATCATTCACATCCTTAGAGCTTGCCCCTACCTCCGCGAGCTGAACCTGTCCGGCGTCCTGCTTGCTCCGGACTACAGTGTGCGTTGGACGAAAACTTCAACTTATAAACCTGTGGCCTTCACTGGGCTCCTGTTCGTTTCCGACGTGCCGAAGAGCTTTACGTGGAAGGAGGACGACACGAAGCCTTTGCATGCTTCTGTTGATCTTGTTGAGGCAATTCTGGGCCTGAAGTGTTTAGAAAGGCTCAAAATCAAGGGAGGTCTTTGGGTCACAAGAGACATTGCCAAACGCATGGTTGAAAAATCTGAAAGGCTCGAGAAAGTTGACTTTCGTGAGTGCGGTATGTACAAGGACATTTGCTGGGCCGTTAAAGGTCAAAAGGATAAGGTCAAGGAGGTCATAGAGGAGGAATTGCAGGCGGAGCTTAGAAGGGGGCAAAGTACTGCAAGTCCGTGACCATGACTTGCGAAATTGGAGGCCCATTTGTTTGCTTTTCATTTGAGAATTCTGTTTTTCATCATCTCCATTACTTCCTCCTACCTGATCTCCTTTGGCGTCTTGATTGGGCGTAGGGGCTCTTCGCATTAGAGGGCCCGTTGGGAGCTCTCTGATTTTTTTCTTTTTTTAATCTCCTTCCAAATATCTGACGTATGCTGGGTGTGCAATGAAGCTCTCCCCCCAAAAAAACATGTTGCCTCAAATGAGCTTTTTAAGAAAATATGAATACTGAGTCTTGATTGATGGAGTTATGATAAAAATTCGAGTGACGTAATGCGCAAAAAAAAGAGGCTCAACAATACAAACAATAAATCTGAACCCCACCTTGAGCTACCAGGAGCGGTACAGTATCTTAGATAAGCCATCCACGGCATCCCCCACCATCCCCAGTTTCTCAACAACAACCGTCCCGGTACGTACCTCAAGCTCTCCCAAGCTCCCTCGGCTCAAGCCAATCTCCTCTATCACTCCGCACAACTTTCAAGAGCAGTCACCAAAAACCCACTCACAGCCCATCCGGAAGGGTGAGAGGAAAAGAAAAGAAAAGAAAAAAGAACAGCCAACAATCATGGCATCCCCCGAGGTCCTCTCTCAGCTCACCTCTATCGAAACCTCTTCGGCCTCACAGGGCGACAAATCCCACTCCTTCATCGCCCTCCTCCAGCCAATCCTCACAAACTCCCCAGCAGCCAGCCTGGAAGCCAACCTAAAAGCCTTCGTGGACACGATCCTCAGCGACAACGTAGGCATAGTGACCAGCCGCCCGGTGCTAAGCGAATACCTCCAAACGCTACCGTCCCTCGCCCCGGAGCTGCAGAAATCCCTCTACACCTACACGCTGGACAAGATCTCGCCAAAGATCGTCTCCTTTGAGCAAGCAGACTGCACAATCCGCCTGGCCCTTGCAACCCTACACGAAGCCTCGGAGGACAATGCGCAGGCGGCGCGGGTGCTTGAGGGCATCCAGCTAAACCCGCACCAGCGGCAGATCACGGACGAGTTCAGACTGGAAGTGTACATCCGGATAATGCGCAACCTGCTGGAGGACGACGAGAGCATATCCGCCGACAGCTGGCTCAACCGTGCCACCCTCATCATACACAAGAGCACGGATGCCAGCCTCAATCTGAACTTTGCCATGTGTCAGGCTCGCATACTCGACGCGAAGCGGCAGTTCCTGAACGCGTGCTCCAAGTACCACTTCCTCTCGTTCTCGAACCTTGTCGCGGAGGCGGATAAGTTGCAGTGCCTGAGCGCTGCCATGACTTGCGCGATTTTGGCACCGGCCGGGCCCCTGCGTAGTAGGAGTTTGGCAACGCTGTATAAGGACGAGCGCGCCCCGCAGTTGCACAGTGACTATGCGCTCCTAGAGAAGATGTATCTCGATCGCTTACTCTCCGCCAAGGAGGTGGAGGAGTTTGCAGCGCGCCTGCGCCCTCATCAGAAAGCCTTGCAGAGCGACGGGACCACGGTACTTTCCAAGGCTGTTATCGAGCATAATTTGCTTGCTGCCTCGAGGCTTTACAACAACATTGGGGTGGAGGAGCTTGGCGTACTTCTTGGTTTGTCTGGTGAGAAGGCGGAGGAGTACGCTGCCAGGATGATCGAGCAGAAGCGCATGAATGGCCAGATAGATCAGATTGATGGGTTGATCTACTTCGAGAGTGGCGGTAGTGGCGGGGCTGGCGGCGTGGTCGTCGGCAGGCAGATTAGAAAGTGGGATGAGAACGTTGCCGCTTTGGCCTTAGAGGTGGAGAATATCACCAGTATGTTACAGAGCGATTATCCGGTAGTTTGCCCCCTCTCCCCCCCTTTCTATTCTCTAATTGCCAACAATGGCTGACGTGGTGAGCAGGACTTTGTCGCATCACACTTGGTAACTTAGATATTTACCACACAGTTACACCACCTCGCACCGCTATCGTCGCAGTCGTTTCTATTTGGGAGTTTGGGATTATTCTTAATATGCTTCACTCGGTATCACTCGTATCACACCTGTTTTTGCCCTCAAAAAAGCCATAGGGGTTTGTCAATAGACCATCGTCATGCCAGAAAAGTCCGTAGGTTCATGTACCACTTAGACTGTCGTAACAATCAAAGTGGAACAAGTGAAAATCCATGATATACGGTCTTTTTGACAATGTGAGAAGAAGAAAGTTTAAAATAATAAAGCTAACCAAGGAGAGACAAACAAAAATTACTTTGTAATCCCATCTTACAACGAAGAAAAGCCCCCAAAAACCGTTTATAAGGTATTTGAATTAACAAGAACAGGAACCGTCCGCTTGCGTGCTATCGTTCCGGTCGATATCAACATTAATCACTATAGCCGCATCTATTAGTCCTCATCTTTCACCAACTCCGACGATAGAGAAACATACTCTCAGAATTAGGCTCATTCAATGTTCCCTCCATTCCCGGCAACGCCTGTGCGATCCTCTTGAATAAAGTCTTGACATTATGTCCAGCTTTAGCGCTAGTCTCGATAAACATAACCTTGAATTCCTTGGCTTTTTTCTCGCCCTCTTCGGTAGTAACCTGCCGCTTGTCGTTAAGATCCGTCTTGTTCCCCACAAGCACTATTATTACGTCGTTTCCACGTTCGCCACGAACATCATCGACCCATTTGGTGGTGTTTTGGAAGGATGTGCGGTCTACCCCGTATTAGCCTCAAGAGCAGCAAGTAGGATCGGAAGAGGGCAATACTGGTGATATCGTAGACCACTACCGCGACGCTAGAGTCACGGATGTACGAGGGGATCAAAGAACGGAAGCGTTCTTGACCAGCGGTATCCCAGAGTTGGAGACGGACGGTTCGGTCTTCAAGGTACATTGTCTAGTGCACGGCCCACGTTAGTTCACCCGCATGAACCGGCCGGTAGAGAATGTAGCGAATATGGGATCCGGGGGTTACCTTTGACAGAAAATCGATCCCAATAGTGGCCTGGTACATGTTATCGAAAGAGTCGTACATGAACCTGGTTATCAGTGACGTTTTGCCGACTATATTCCACCCCCACACGAACAAATTAGTCCCTCCCCTCTTCTCTCTTCGCCTCCTTCCTGTCGTGATGCGGGGGCAAAATTACCGCTCTGTTCTCCTAGGAAAACCAGCCTATTCGCAAGGACCCAAAAATTAGCGAACTGCAAGAGCGAACGAAACCGCTGACGGAGAATAGCTACTTGAACTTCTTTAATGGATTCGAATACGAACCCGCTGAAGCTGCCATTGCTGAGGTGGGGGAGTGGGACAGGGGGCAGGGTGTCGGTTTCGTGTAGGTGAGGTTGAAGAACGGGAATGTTGGGAGGTAAAGTCGGTTGGAGGCTTGGGAAAAGGGGAAGGAAAATGAGCTCGGAAGGTTGTTGAGAAGGTGAAGTTGAAAGGTGTTGCTGGGTATGTGCACCGCCACGTGCCACAGATGCACCAGCCACTAAACTTAGCTCAGGTTAGCGGTATTGGCACCGTACCGTATCCGATGAGAGGGAAAATCCGGGGTATGTTGCTATCGGAACGAGCACCGTAAAAGGGAATTTAATACAGTGCGATGGGATTAGAGATTACGTGCGAAGTTACATTAAATTATATGGTGGACTATGCCGCCTTGATAGGCTACCAATGTTCGGGATGTCCCTTACGACTTAGGAAATCTCCACTATCAGTATCTACTCAGCGCACTGGTACAAGTACATGGCCTCGATTGGGCATACTTGTGCGCCCCCAACGCCCCATGGGCCAGACATTTCTTAGGGACCCGATTCTTTAGCATTACCGGTATAGGGATTTGTCGCAGCGGATAAAAATCCCTCCGAGAGTTAATCGCTCCGGATTCAGGTGTGAGTGAATGAATACTCGAGTCCGGTACAGTACCCAACTCTTCCATATCTTAGGCATTCTTAAGAGACGATAGTGACACACACATATTCATCGAGGTAGTGCCCACCCGTGATACGATATCAGATGGAATGCATCCCGTACATGTATCATACCCCTCCAAACTCACTGGTGGGGCTTGCTTGCACTTCAGGTGGAACAGCGGAATGTGCCCCCCCTCCCAGTCGTAAGTTGTCAGCACGCTGGATTTCCATATGCGGAAGGCACCAGCATGTTAAAACTTGCTATCATACTAAGATTAAAATTCCATACATGCGGTGGCGATAAGCAGGCGCTTGTGCATAGCAACTCAGCCAAACTTGCTCCAACCATTTTTTCCCACCCGTGACACCGACCAGAACCGTGGACAAAACAAGAGTGATAGTTCGTGACGCCAAAGGATTAAACTAGGGGCGAATTCACGACATAATAAGAGCGAGCGCACGTAAAGACTGCACCGTAAATTTGGTAAATGTGGTCTCGGTCTGCCACGGGCAAGCCTAAAATCCCATTCATGTGAACTTGGAGCCATGAAGGTACAGTATCACTCAACAGGAGCTTCTTCATTCCCCAAAAATGCGGGGTGGGGGGGAGGCGAGCTACCTAGACTGCAGTAGGCATTGTGCTAGGCGGGTGTGTAGATCCTATAAAGCTCCATTGAAGGTAAGTCCAAGTATGTCATGCTGTTCACTGTACTGTATCGTACCAGAAGTTTTCCAAAGTCTCATAAATGGGGATAAGCTTAGTGACCCAGTTATGGTATTCACTACCATAGTTGCCGGTGTCAAGGGCATCGGAGTTTGCGATAACTACCGAAAGATGGGCCCGCAGATATATAACCCACGTTCTAGAGGCCCATTCTTCCCCCCCAAGAAGATAGAGGTCAAATGTCTCGCGGCTCGGAGGATCGAAAGCTATAAGAGTCGCGCAGGTATATGGATATTTCTCATGGATTAACCTAGGATATGATGTAATAGGTTCTGTAATTGTATGAACAGAATGGAAGGACCTCTTTTTTTTTTGTTCGTTTCTGGCATGTTTCTTGCATTTCTCTCATTCACAATCATTTTGTCCCCAACCTCCCCTCCTGGAACTCGCCGTTTGGCCGAACAAGCGTATATGCGCACGCCCGGAGACAAAGAGAGAAAAAGTGAGAGAAGAAAGAGAGAAAAAAGCAGAATCAGGTAGCCTTCACCTATCTTGTACTGAGGAGTTGTGAGAAGTTTTCAACGCAGAAGGTAAAGAGAACCAATTTCTTGGGCGGTGAGATCTCTCTACCGTACTCTAGTGAAATAGCGCAGAAACAACGCGATCCGACCCAGAAAGACTTCGGCGCTAGCATGGCGGGACAGTCACCTACTATACGGTATTAGCATCAATAACGAGCGAGCGATACAGCATTCTTACGAGCAACGCCCACCTCACAAACCCAATTCCAGTCCCCTTAGCAAACAGCGCACGAAATGAACCCCCTTACCCAACGTAGCAGTTCCCATTGTTAGCAGTCTTTTCTCTCCTCCAACTTATGATCCTCCTCCAAATATACTTAGGGGCCCAACCCTCAAGACATAACTAGCACTCAGCGTTAGAAGTCCAACATTCACCCTTCTTCTCCTACTCTGGTATGAGATGATATTTCATGATCCCACTAAACTGAAAAAGTCCAGTCGGATATGAAGAGAACAAGCATAGACCCCCATTCATTACGGAATAAGAGCACCGGAAAAAAATCACCCCCCAATAAACGACCATATTCAAGCCAACAGCGCGGTATCCAGTAATCGCTTCGTGCAAATCATCCAGCATGCCCAGTGCCAGACGATAAACAGCAAGATAAGCATGCCATAATATTCAAATGACGGTCAATCCTCCTCGAAGATTGGACCTCTG